>NC_057812.1:224969663-224978060 GCF_018294505.1 Triticum aestivum | reverse complement strand
ACGGCCCGCTCCTTCCGCAGCACCGCAAGCCGCTGCGCCTCGGTCGAGTTCACGCCCTTCCCCTTGTCGGCTTTTGAAGCCATGGCGGAAGTGGTGGAGGAGGTCGACGGCGTTGGTGGTGCTAGTGGCGATGGGGGGCGGAGCGCTGCTCTCTCTTTCTCAGCTTTGGGTAGTGGAGATTTCTGAGATTGGAAGCAGCAACTGGCAAATGGGCGAGCTGCCCCTGTTTCCTATGCTTATAAAGAGGGAGGGGGGACGTTTCACATTTCCGAATAAAGAAACCACCCACGATCTCTCCCACGACGCCGCATTCAACGCGTGCCGTTCAGGGAGGGCGCGGTGGATACAGAGAGAGATACGGCGTAACCTAGGCCGCGCGTGCTCGTGCCCTGTTTTGGGCCTGGCCCAACAGCGCTCGGCACCGTGTATGGCCCAGGCCCGGGGGATCCTGTCGGTGTACTAGAGTAGGGGTACCCTAGTATCCCGAACTTGTGCACGGGCAGTCGCAGCATCCCGCGGCAAGGCTTGCCGGGTGACCGCCAAGGTCCTCCGTGGTTCCTTTGGAGCCATTCAAGAACAAAGTATCCAAGCCAAGGAGACAAGACCCCGGCAAGAGGAGCTTGCCGGGAAGGCCAACCAAGGCACCTCAAGGAACTTGCCGCGACGCGCCAGGCGCCCCGGCAAGGCCCAGTGAGCGACAAGCTCCCGGGCGTGACAAGACAACGACCACAGCAAGGTGCTTGCCGCGGCAAGCCACCACTCCGCGCCCGCGCTCCGGCACATCCACCAACGTGTCGCTCTGGTACCCTTCCAGGCGTACGTGGCGGGAGGCTGTGCAGCCAGGGGTGCACGGTGGCAAGCGGCGCTGACAAGATTGCCATCGTGGCAAGCGGTGGCGTCCCTGGCGGTCCCTTTTGCACTGTTTAGGTGACACAAACGGGCATTTAATGCCCTTGTCCCCTGCCGTCAGGGTTAGGTATGATACACTATAGCAGGTAGCTGTACCTACCGCAGCACCTTTCCATTTTTACCCTTGTCTACGTTGCCACCTGTCGGTGACCCCTTGAGCATATAAAAGGAGGCCCATGCGCAACTTAGAGGGGGTTGGCTGGTTAACGGTCTAGCTAGTTAGCTAGTTCAGAGGACACTCACGCTCGGTCTCGTTAGCTGCTGGTGTGCACTATAGCACTCCGCGCTCCCGAGCAAGAAATCAATACAAACTACAAAGCAGGAGTAGGGTTTTACGCATCCGTGTGGCCCGAACCTGGGTAAACTGCTCGCGTGCCTCGCCTCGATCCGCTCTTTGCACGGCCTTCGCCCTCACCGAATCGAAAGGGACTCGGCCCGCCGGTCCCATAGGTGTTCGTGGATCAGTCCCCCGACAATAAGTGATGGACGGTGCCTTCGTTACTGACACGACATAAGAAATGAAACCTGCAAAATAGCCATCGTAGAGCAAACCAAACGGTTTATTCTGTGATGAATGTCACATGGCAAAACCTGCATAGTAAAATTGCAGGAAAAGAAAGAAAACATGACATTAAATCAATAAGATTTAGACAGTAAATCAATAAGATTTACTTGATGTGACACGAGTGAATCCTTACCAGGAAATCACTATGTTGAAGTACCAAACAAAAGATTGATCGTCCAACTACGCGTGGCATGCAGGGGCCCCGCCTATTCCCACAAGCAGGACAATCCAAAGGTCGTGACAAATCGTATGGACCGAACATCCATGGGGCTGGAAATCCTGGTGGGTGCGATAAACCCTACAATGCATACAGATATTGGAGTGTAACCATAATTGATAGACCGTCCTCACAAAAAATATGATATGGATACTTCAAAATATACAGGTTGAATTGAGTGGACAGACATTAACATAGACCATTCTCAGGACTGACCACACACCGAAAGCGGCAGTACTAACAAACAATACAGGGTTCACAAACACAAATCAAGTACTGAACAATAGTACTTACTACAGACAAGCAAAGTTGCACTAACTAAACTCTGCAGACTATTTTTTGCCAGCGACCTACGGGATGAACCCCGCATCACTGACTAGGCCATGGACTTCGTGTGAGATGTCTACATGCACCATCACCATCTTGTCAACCTTGGAGAACCTAACAGAGTGGTCTTTCCACTCATAAACATGATGATGAAGACATGCCGCATCAAATTTGTTGGGAAGCTTTACAAGAACCACACCCTTCATAATCGAAGGCACAGCCAGGAAACTGTTGTGGTCAAGTACAACCTCGAGAACATGTCTGACAACAATGCTACAAGAAAACACTAGTTCAGGACACGTGGCGACAATGACACAGCAGCTGGATAGTTCAGCAGTAGAACTCATCATCAGGTCTTCCAGTTCACACGGCATGACTTTGAGAACTTCATCTCCACCGCGGACCTGGTTCTAATTCAAACAGAAACCATATTTTATTACTACCTCTATTCAGAAATATAAGATGATTTTCGATATTATACTCCATATATGACTGCATATACGCACAGAAATGAGTGAACAAAGACACTAGAACATCTCTTCAAAGGCATGAGAGAAGAGGGATTACATGCAATATCCATAACACAAGTTACTGAGGCAAATATACCCTCTTAGAAGGTAGCATTGATGTTCATAAAGTACTCCCTCCGTCCCAAAATTCTTGTCTTAGATTTGTCTAGATATGGATGTATCAAGTCACATTTTAGTATTAGATACATCTGTATCTAGACAAATCTAAGACAAGAAATTTGGGACAGAGGGAGTAGTTGAAAGTAATCTATAAGAAATAAGTGTCAACCTCTCGCATGTTTTGGTCAAAAGAGCAATTTAGAACCGTCATTTGGCACACAAAAATCACATGCAAGATCACCCAGAAAGTTGTACTACTAGTACTAGTACTGTGTGTTAGATGAAAAAACACGATCAAGATCGAGAAAAAGATCGTCAAGAAGAGATATTACCTGGACTTGCTTAATGAGGGATCCCGGAGAGGGGGGCTTGGACAGGGCGATGGCTTTGAGCTTGTCTGCGGTAGTCTCGGCGGGGTGCTTGCGCTTCTTCGTACCATGAGCGTCGACAGTTTTGGCCGGAGCCATAGACATCACTTTGGCCGGTGCTCCAGTGTCCATCAAGAAAGTGTCAAATATAAATAAAAGAAAAGAAACCATAATCACAAACCCAAAAAAAGAAAAGAGAGAGAGTTATAGGATCAGTCTTGGTGTTGCAAGACCGGGCCTTGGCCAGAATGAACACCATTGATGCGCTCACCTTTCCTTCTTTGGGAGAGAAGAACAATGGCAGAAGCAGGTCAGGGTTTTCTTGAAGAAATGAGGAACAAGATGAGACAGAAGCGAGGGTTGGGTAGAGAGGAAGCTGAGAGAGAAGAGTGAAATAATGGTTGCTTCGTCCGTCCAACTTACTACTGGAAAGGAGGGGGTTTTGTGACTTGACGGCTCATTGGGCATTACTGTGGCGCTTCGATCAGGGTAGTCTACCGTCACTCTACTATGGATTAATTTAGTGCATGGTTGGTGGACCCCGATGCTGGCTGTCCCACACGTCGGTGAAGGTGAGTAATTTAGTGCATGGCTCGAGGAGGATCCGCACGGTAGAGCGTGTCCACTATTTTTCAGAATAAAAAATGATTACAGCAAGCGTTTCCACTCTTATGACGGAGGAGTGCGAAACATGGCAGCCACTTGAACATACACAGTGCTCCTACTACTAGGCATGTGCAGTGGTTCATACGTCAGTACTACACAATCTTGTTGCTAGTGTAGTAAGATATGACAATAACAAATGATGTTGTGCGCATGTCAACTACTCCTATATGTAACATAGTATCACTTTTTAGATTGTCCGGTCGAGAATGAACGGTGAGATCAATGTTAACAGAACTAGGTCCACAGCGCACGGAGAGTACGGTGCTACAGTACTCCACGAAACATGAACCATATGAAGCACGAATAGTGTTAGGCAGGGTGTATGAAGGGTGCACGGGATGGGAGCAAAAGTTCCCTTCTCGACCCACTTTTGGATGTTTGGCAGAGTGCATGAAAGGTGCATGAGTCCACACTAGTAGGTTGACAAAAATACACAAACAGGAAACAACTATATTGAGATGAGAATGCAACCAAACACACCCACACGCTTTGTGCTACAGTGACTGATCTGCACCGTCTGAGTTTGATCCAACGGTCATGTTGCGCCGAGACATGGACATGCCCATGGAGAGGGCGCCTAAACACCACCGAAGTCCCTCTGCTTCTCGAGGCGCACGACGTTGGTGATGCAGGGTGCAACCGCCCGTAGAGCCCGCTCGCGGTCGACGGGAGCCAGCTCGTCAAAGACGGCGTCCAATGGCACGAATGGATTCCGGTGACGGAGCCCTGAAAGGATTCGCCCGGCAACGGTGACGGCAGCCCGCAACCCCTCCTTGTCCAGCTCAACCCCCACCATCGCGCGGAGACGGCTCAGCTCCTCGGAGATATAGGTGAAGAAGGAGACCAGGTTAGGAAGCCGCAGCTCATTGAAGTCGACCGGGTGGTCGAACGGGTTTAGCCCGACGGCCGGCATCATCGCGCTGGCACGACGGTAGGCATCGCGCAGCCGCAACACGTGCGTGGCAACTTGGTTCACCAAGTGGCTGAGGCGATCCTGGACCTCGTCACGATCGGCCCACTCGCGCTCCAGCCGGCTCCCCTGACGACCTATCGTATCTCCCGCTTTCTGCAGCAACACCGCCGACGCCTCGAGCATCTTTGTGGTGGACACCTACCGCTTTTGAAGCTCCGTGAACTCCCGCACATAACGGAGGAGCATGGCACTCCTCTCCTCCTTGAGCTCACGGAGCTCCACGTCGTTGGCCCTGAGCTCCGCATCCTTGGCATGGAGCTCCTGTGTCAGGAGCCTCACCTCGAACTCCGTGATCTGCTGCGCCGCCATGGCACCAGGTAGAAGCAATGGGGAGAGGAAGCAAAGGGGGCGAAACGGCTGAAAGGCAATGCAATCTACGGGAAGGCGGAGGGAGCGGGGAATCTTTTGGGTTAAACACCAGTCGACGACTTCTCACATCAGGGAGCAGTGGGTACAGGCGGAGTCATCGTGACTAATTGCTGCCGCGCATGCTCCCGTCAATCAAAAAATTAAAAATCCTGCCACGCATGCTCCCGTCAATCAAAAAATTAAAAATCCTGCCGCACCCACCAGAGCAACACCATGGTGGATATTTAAATTTACCTGCCGGCAAGTAGATAAAAAAGGGGTGAAAAAACAAATGTGGCGGCGGCCTAGCTAATCGGTCGAACTAGCCCAACTAGCTAGCCACTGTGCTTCACTGATGTACTCGGCGGGAAAGGTGGTCTTTCGTGATTAGACGACTCATTTAGTTGCTTCGGCGCTATGACTGAGGAGGACCCAGAAAACGCGTGGAAGGGCGTCCCACATCAGGAAGAATATATGCGTGCACCACCCGGGAGGACCCCGAAACCGCGCGGTAGGGTGTGCCACGTCTCGGCACGGAGGAAAAATGTGCGTGTAAAATTATACTGTATCAGACGTAGTACCTATGGTTCGACCTCGGGACCCAGCCAATCGGTTGAAAACACCCTACTAGCCACACAGCTTCATCATGCAAACATGACACAGAGGATAGATGTGGTTAGCTCCGTCTTGACCAGCCACAACGTCTCTTGTTCTAGGAGATTCTCCTATTTTCCAAGTTTTTTTATTTGTAATAACACCACAGAAAGCTAGCGCCGCTCTTCGTGTTTGCCCGTGCAAAGGTTAGACGATGGAGAGAAGAGAGATTGAGATCGCAGACCTGGGACCCACCAGTAAGTGAGATAACGGTCATGCACGTGTTGACGAGGCACTCCCTCTACTCCACTCAACGCAAGTACTGTATAAAATCAAGTTATGGGACAAAGCCAACAACCGTTCGTTTTTCAGGCTATCAACTTACGCTTTGTAGTCCAAGTTGCCAGTTCGAATCTCATCTTTCAGATTTGTTAGTTTTAGGTACAAACTTGATTAATGACAAGTGGGACCCCCGTGTGTTGTTCCGATATTTCAGTGTAGGATGGTTTTTTTGAACAAACACTTTCCGCGGTTAGACAAGTAACGGCACGAGTTACATGTTTTTTGCAAGTTTACGAGGCATAGAATATCACATCCACCCCGCAGCTTAGATACTATGGTGATACGAGTTTTTACACCGTTGGAAGTGAGATCCAATGGCTTGGGAGTAGTCTTTGTAATTATGCGCAATTTCCAAACTCTCCAAAGGTTTTTTTGCAAATAAAACATTCAGGCCTCGTTTGTGCCGCTGCATCTTCGATCCAACGGCTCCCCGATGCTCATATTAGGTGCTCCTCGTAGCTTAATTACCCGCTACAGTGATTGAAGTAGTTGTGGGCCGAATGCTACGAAAATATAATCTAAACCGACCGGAATAAATGCCTACACAAATTAATCCAAGGTTGTAGTGCCCCTCGCAATGTAAATAGCTCCGGCTTTGCGAGGGATGGAGAGGTAGTAGCTTCAACGCGTGGAATATACAGTGTGAGAAAGCGAGGTCCATCGAGAGACATATAGATAGAGAGACAAAGTGAGTGTGGTCCGACATTCATTGAATAAATATATATTCTCTGGAGAGATATTGTCCGATTGAGCTTTTTGGCAAGGGTGAGGGCTATAAGATAGAGCTTGAGAGATGATCCAGTCACAGACGTGTAGATATATTTTGTGCGTGGGAGGAAGCAAGGTCAACCGATCACATAGGGTCGCCGTGTGATCGAAAGAGTGAGACGGGTTGGAGAGAGTGACCTAGATAGACGATGTGCGTGAGAGAGTATACAATGTGAATAGGTCAAATTGGGCTCAAACATGGTGATATATCGTTTTTGTCCGAGAAAGAGCGAGGTCAATCGAGACATAGAGAGAGAGAGAGAGAGAGAGAGAGAGAGAGAGATTGAGTGAGCATGGCCCACCATGAGGTCGAAAGAGTGGTGGCGGCTTGGATGGACTGACCTAGATAGACAATCTGCGTGAGAGAGTATAGAGTGTGTCGATCGACGCCCGAACAGGGAGATATATCATTTGTGTGTGAAAGAAAATGAGGTTAAATGAGACTCAGATGAAGAGAGCGAGATTGAGCAAGTGTGGCCCGCCGTGCGGAAGAAAGAGTGAGACAGTCTCAAGGGAGTGACCTAGATATACAACGTGCGTGCATGCGCATGCACGAGAGTTTGGGGGGCTAGATAGGCAATGCATGTATTTAGCGCGAGAGGGTGAGAGGGAGAGGGGGGAGAGAGAGAGCTCAGCATGGGGTGTAATGGCGGGTGTGTGAGGTAAATACATTTGGTAATAGAGTGGAAAAAGGGCTTGTGTAGTTGAGAGACTTAGAGATCGAAACATGGAGAGAAAGAATGAACATGTGTTGGAAACCGATAGCTTCCTAAGGTGGTTAGGAGAGGAAGATTGACCGATACAGGAAGTATGTAGCGTTTGTGGGGGGGGGGACTTTGAATGTACATAGTACGAGACTTAATATTGATGTTTCAATTCGGTGTACATTGTAAGATTTGAACCGAGGACCAGGCATACGGGTAATTATTTTGAATTCGTGTCATACTAAGTTTCGAAAAGTTGACATTGACTCAGTTTGTTGTGCTATTTTGTAGGTCATATGTTTGAATCCATCCAAAAGTTTTCTCACTACCATGGTGTTCATCATATACATATGAATTTGTATTAAAAAAGTAGCATGGATACAGTGATATGCGAAATCCACGTTAGAACTGGAGATCGGTACGTGACACACACTCTAATTCAAATAACTAACTACGTGACACACACTCTAATCCAAATAAGTAATTATGTTCCATACACTCTAATCCACGTTAGCGTGGGTACCGTTTCGATTTTTTTTTCAAATAACTCCTCATTAATTAATTTATAGTACTCCCTATGTTCACTTTTATCACACCTTGAAGACATTTCAGACAGTGTGCAAAACAATTCATTTTAAGTTGTCTGAAATGGCTTACAAAAGTGAACGGATGGAGTATCTCGTTTCAAATGACTAATTATTGCAAGGAAAACACGGGCATGGTAATACATATAGATTCGTTTGCAAATGAAAGAAGATTCGTTTGCATTCTCAAATGTAGGCGCACTAGGCAAACCAGGGTCGTGTCGGGGTGGACGCTGCTTCGGTGCCTTAAGGCACCAAAGCATAGTCCTGTCGGGGTGGTCGCGTGTGTCGGACGGACGCGTAGCACCCAGCCACCCTCTCCCCCCCAAAAAAAGGACGACGACAATATAAGTTCACGCTTCCACGTTTCAGACTGAAATATCTGGCGGCCCCAATTCCAACC
>NC_057812.1:224851926-224969653 GCF_018294505.1 Triticum aestivum | reverse complement strand
CATGGTAATACATATAGATTCGTTTGCAAATGAAAGAAGATTCGTTTGCATTCTCAAATGTAGGCGCACTAGGCAAACCAGGGTCGTGTCGGGGTGGACGCTGCTTCGGTGCCTTAAAGGCAACTGCCTTTGGGTCACTGACATGTGGGCGAGCCACCTGTTGGGCCCATATGTCATGGACACAAAGGCAGGTGCCTTAAGGCACCAAAGCATAGTCCTGTCGGGGTGGTCGCGTGTGTCGGACGGACGCGTAGCACCCAGCCACCCTCTCCCCCCCAAAAAAAGGACGACGACAATATAAGTTCACGCTTCCACGTTTCAGACTGAAATATCTGGCGGCCCCAATTCCAACCCTGCAAAATCTCTCTTCTCCACCGTACCCTTCCACGCCCAGATTGCTCAAATCCCTAATTCGCTGCCAACCCTCGAATAGCCCCACGTCTCGTCTCTTTCCCCACCGTTCCCCACCCCTGTGCCGGACGACGACGACGAAGACGATGGCCGCGCTTCACCACCGCACCGAAGCTACCTCATCTACGCCCTCGTCCACCGCACCGGGTGGTCCACCGACAACGTCGGCCGCTGCAACCGACGTGCCTCACAGACACCGAGTTCCACCGCATCAGGTGCGCTTCACCGACGCCGTCTCCCAGCTCACCGGGCTACTTCACCGAGCACATCGTTGCACCTCCGCCCCCCGAGGCCGTTGGGGCTTCACCAACGGTCTCGTCCACCGCATCGTAGCGCTCCACTGCCACTCAAGATCTGCATTCGTGCGCGGCCAGCCAATGCCAGCGCATCACCCTCAACGGCTCTAAAGTGACCCACACTCTAGCTAGGCGAGCATGCCCAAACACCGGCCCGAACTAGGTATCCACACATCACTCCCTTATGCACTGTTCCGACGATATTTGGATATCCTTTCACTTCTCTCTTAGCTTACACGCCTATGCAACTCTGACCTTAACTCTTATTTCTTCTGGAGATATCATCTGAAACAAGCAAATCCATATTTCAGCGAAGCATGACGGTGCTATGGGATCTGGTACACATCCTGCACACCCGTATAACCTTGTAAGTATCTGTCCTCCGGTACAACATCAAGGTCGATTCCTCTTATTTGATCAACCATTCGCCGTGTCAAAAATGCAGAGGGGGATGCAAGGAGCACAAGGCCTGCACATCCAAGCAAGTGGTAACATGGACTTGTAAATGGAACATCCCAAGCGCAAGCAGAGCTGCAGTGAGCCTGTACAATGAGCTGGCGTAAGTCCCTGCATTTCATTTAATTCTTACTGGCATTCATGTATGATTTGTGTGCAGTGGCTAATCCACGAATTCAAGTTACTAGGGGCGAACATTTAACTTAAAAAATACGAAGGCACTTGCACTCCGGAAATCAACATAACTTGAGAAATGTGAAGCTACATGCACTTTGAAAACCAGCTAATGATCCAAAGTAGTTCAGATTATAAACACTAAATGATGCAAGCACCAAAAAACACAAAATGCAACATGGTGTACAAGGACTACAAACATGGTTTGTACCTGTCCTACACAAGTATGCCAATAGTTGCAAACAACAGATTAGAAAAGTATTTATGCTATGTTGTCATGATAAGTGGACTTTCTGGTAGATGGCCTCGACATTTCCTCAACCTATGAAAATAAACTATAATTTGCTTGTCATCAATGCCTGCAAATCTCTGTCTCTCTCAACATAGTAGATCATCATTAGACACTAAATCCTTCAATGAGCTTGCAAAATGCTTGCATTAGATCCCTCATTAGACACTATATGTTCATCACCAGGAGCATGTAAAATGTTTGCATCAAATCCTTCATTAGCAGTCTGTTCATTAGACACTCCAGGCTCAAGAACAACATGAGCTTGTATGTTTGCACCGGAAACTTGATTAGATACATCAGATTCAGTCAGTTCAGTATTGATTGGGGGAGCTATAAAATAAGTAGAAATTGGTTTCATTTTCTCATAGATTCCCTACATACAAACAGTTTTACAATACCGACAGGTTTAACTATTGGCCAGAAATTGAAGAGTTGAATTAGATATAATCAGGGTTGTGATGTACCTGCTCGTTGCGCATGCTACTCTTGCAAGCTGCGACTGTCCGTTTGCGCAAGCTCGATGCCATGCCCGTGCTACCGCTGCTGCCTCCCACGCAGGCTACACCCAGGGTTGGATCTTCATCTTCTTGTCCTTCCATTCGCTTGAAGCCCGGCGAGCGCCCTCCAACAAGGGCGCGAGGAAGTGTTGTGTCGGTCTGTCCAGCGGCGGCTAGGTTAGGAGCGAACCAGACTAGAGGCTAGAGCGAATGAATTGGGATTTTTCCTGGTGTCGATCGATATGGGAGGCGCTCATTTGGGTCGTGAGCCTGCTATAGGGCCTGCCTTGCACTTATGTTATTGGCCCATCCAAATTGAAACATTTTTCTTCATTTTTTACATTGCCTGCTCGTGCGTTGGGACGAACAAAACTAGCATGGGCCAACCTGGGCGACTCAAACTAGGTGCACACTTTCCAGCCACCTGAGGCGGCCGCCCACACCAGCCCCTATGGTGGCGTCACCCCTTTTTGCGTGTATGATTGGATAGTGAAAAATACTCCGGTGGCGCTTTTGATTTACCCACAGAATGGTTGAATTGCTTGTTTCTATGAACTGAGTTCGCCAATAATTTGAAGGATGCCAGTCTTTTCATCCTATTGTAGATTGCTTAGATCTCGATATGCCAAAAGTAATCGCATGAAATATACAGTAAAAGCCAGTGTGATGTGTTTGGCTACAACTAGTCTGACTACACGTCCTCATATAACATATCAAGGATGCACCATCTTACCAGATTAACCATTCGACTTACCCATGCAGTGTGGGAAGAAAGAAGTATTGGGACTGCGTATCCAATCAATTGATGCCATGGATTCCTTTGTACAACCTTGTAAGTGAAAAATAAGTTGCAGTGTGCCTGTACAAAGAACTAGCGTAAGTTCAGTTACCTTCTTCTCGGATTTTAGTTAGCCACTTATTGCAAAATTGTTCAATTATGTTGCTTGGCTTAATTTAGTTTGCTACTGATTACATAATGGCACAGCCTGTTAATCATATTGTAGACTACGCCTATCTATGTGTTTGATACTTACTGTTAAGAATTACCTGTTTGTCGTAACTTAAATATCTACCTGTTTGTTTAACTACTTTGCTTCTGCAACAATGGGTTACAATGATGTTAATATCTACTTTTCAGCATCCAATTGAAACTCTTTAATTCCTTGTTTGTTTAACTGATTTGCTGTTATAACTCCCAGTTGAGATGTTTTGCTAACTTCAACTTTTCTGAATCCAATCGGAACTTTAATGGCAAAACAGGTTAGCCCAAGATCAAAGAGCAAGGTCCCCATGTACGTTGCATCATCCCACAGTAGTGGCACCGGCCCAATCGTGCATTATGAATTGCCAACTGCTAATGCTCTAGAGGGTAAACTAGTGGTAGAAAGAGATTCTGCTTCTGCACTTAGAGATGAAGTTGACATGTTGAGGAAGCAAACAGCACAATCACAAGCAGTACTAAAGACAACCATTAAATATTTGGTGGATTTCAAAACGAAGCAAGCTGAGACTGACTAGATTGTTAAGGTCCTGAAGGAAAAAAGGAAATTAAATTCCTACTTGGTAAATCATAGGTGAAATATTCTTTCCATAGTTGAATAACCTTTGTGTTGTCTGTTCATGTAATCAATCAAACCATTTGTTTTAGAGATCATGTAATAATTGTTTTTTTGTTTTTTCGTTTGTAATTTTATTTGAGCACAAGTCTATATTAATTGATAAGACTCGGAGAAATTTCATTTGGATTGTTGTGCCAGACCTACAAATATGCCAATCGGAATGAATGTGCATTCAACAATAGTAGTATAGATGGACCATAAGTTGCACACATCGGAAAGGGCCAAGATGCTGGCTAAAAAGGATGTTGTTGTAGCAAAAAAAAGTATAGCGGCCTGACTTATGTATGTTAGTTGATATTATTGATCCATATACTCTATAAATGTTTATATGTCTATTAGTTCCGTACATTCTTGGTTGATTGACTCAGTATTTGATTCTTGATACATTGCTTGTGTACATATCTAAATGGGAGTACACATTATGTTGCGTGTGACATTTGAGTTGGACATGAAGTGTTCCAAATATTCGAATTCACCTTAAACTGGATTCTAGTTTCTGAATTTGAGTATTGGCATTTGTAAACCATATTCATATATGACAGTGGAATACATCTTTGTCGTCCTTTTGAAGATATATAAAAACACATAGAATGATTTATAAAGATTCATATAGGAATACAAAATGGATACGAATTTAGTTGCCATGGTAAACGTGGATGCTTATTGTCCCAAAATTCGAAAGAAACAACAAAATGTCCACTCCCACATCGGCTGCCCGAAGCCAATAGTTTGGGAGATGGAAATTACTGTCTACCCATTACACGGGACAACCCATCAGCCCGATTTCCATTGCTCTAAATGGGGCTAGGTTAGTAACTTCAATTAGACATGACACGACCGCCTCTGAGCCCATTCCGACACGGTGGGCGTCAAACATGGGCAGCAAAATTCATTTGATTCAAGCTCGTCCGAAAGACCTCTGTTTCTCCCTCCATTCCCCATTCATACACGGTGGGCGGCAAAACACCCTCTCCTCATCCGAAATAGATGTAGGCTAATATTTTAAATAGGGGCAGATGTGTAACTTCCATCAGACGTGACACAACCGCCCTACCTGTCATCCCCGTTCATACACCGTGGGTGCCAACCATGGGCGGCAAAACACCCTCTCCTCGCCCGAAATTGATGCAGGCTAATATTTTAAATAGGGGCAGATGTGTAACTTCCATCAGACATGACACAACCGCCCTACCTGTCAGCCCCGTTCATACCCCGTGGGCGCCAACCGTGAGCGGCAAAACACCCTCTCTTCGCCCGAAATAGTTACCGGCAAATATTTGGGAGATGCGAGATTACCGTCCTATCCCCAACCAATGAGACGTCCAAATTTGAAACGGGGGATAAGTTCGTAACTTTCCCATATTTCAAACAGGCGCATCCCAAAAACATGGTTCCACGTACCTCTCCCTCCATTTTCCCATTCATACACCATCCGCGCTAGAATACCCCATTCCCACACCAGCCTCCGTCCGCCACCCCATCCATCATCGCCGTCCTCCACCACATCCATCGCCGCCGTCCTCCACCATGCCGGAGCGCCTACCAAGACCGCGTCGTCCACTGCTAGAGATGGACGTTTCTCATCCACGGCGACGGACCAATAGGCTTGCATCGCGTCCTCTCGCTTCATCGGCGCCGTCGTCCTATTTGTCGGGGATGCTCACACGACCTTCTCTTCCACCACAACGGGACTTATCCCCTGATGCACCCGTCTACCGTCGCAGATCTGCTTCAACGCCATTGACAGCCATCGCACCCCCGATGCCTACATGGCGCCGCAAGAGTGGTGGTACTTCATATCTCCTCAACTTTTTGATCTCAAACAGAAAATAGATCTTAACTTGGTTACTCTACTTTCTTTTCAACTCTTAGAATTTACTTCTTAGTTTGAAGCAAACAATGGATGCTAAATATCATTTCTCCGGTTTGTAGCTCCAAATCTGCCATGGCACGGCCATAATACAGTTTAATTGATCATGCTTAGGGTTTAATTGATCATGTTGGTTCCATGGTTGTTTCTTTAATAGAAATCAGAGGGGAAACCCTCTTTTGCTAAAAATATATGCTTAGAGTTCCCCCCTTTTATGATCACTATACGATTAGAATACATGCTTCGTGTCATAATAACACTGCTCCACCCATCAAGCTAAACAAGCTTAGTTGTTCAAATATGAAACTGATATTATTAAAACAGAGTTGTTTAATTGGTCAGCTAAATGTTCCTAAATTAGTTTCGAAAATGCATGTTCGCTGCTCGGGTGTGTATCTCTGTGCGTGGTCTTGTCAGCACGGTTGGGGAGGTGAACTTTGCATATGCAGGGGTTTATAGGGAGACACTCTCCGAGTTGAAACCGCAATGCATTCCATAGATAATCTGACTACTTTTTATGTTTTCATGAATCTCAGATTCTGAATAGCATCATAATGATTATGAGCTTGCGCGCATGAAAAGAATAAAGCAGAACAATGCCATGGCTGTCAAACTTGGCATTAAGGGACTGAAATCAAGTCTGGATGCAATGCAATGCAAACACTCTCCACCTACAGATTCTTGCTCAGAATATGACCCTAACAGTGATTCTGAGCTAGACGGAGACCTAAGTCAATGTAGCTCCCTAGTGGGGGAGTCAGAGGAAGATGTCCTATCTTATTCACCCATCAAGGTACTGCTCTAACTTTCCAAGGTTACATTGCTCGCACATATCTTGCAACTGATGCTTTGCATTGCTTCTACTTTGTTGAACTGCCATTAGCTTAGTTTACACATCGTGTATGTGAATACGCCCTGCCTATCCATTTTCAGTACATATTCCATCTGTCATCATACCATATTTATCCATTCAAATGTTGTTCTTGTGTATCAGACGTTCAAAAGGAAGAGGGCGATTGCTGATCGTGGAGGAGCACAAGCAAAGTATTTGGAAAAGGTAGTGGCACCTGATAAATCAAATAGCCCATTAGGTGTAGTTGCAATATCACCTGACCCACAAAATACCCCAACTCTAGCAGACTCTAGCCCTACTACACTGGTCATTTCTGATGCCCCAACTCAGCAGATCCCAACTGCAGCAAACAGTATGATTATGCCAGTTGACATAGCACCAGCTGTACGACGCAAAACTCCCATTCCAACAAAGAGTACACCAAATCCAGTTGCCAAATCCCTTTTCGAACCAGAGAGAGCCCCAATTGCAGCAAATAGGACCCCTATTCCATTTCTTCCTAGTTTAGAAGATGAAGCTTATGTTGTTGTCAGGAACTTTGTGCGCATCTTTCCTTCATGGAAAGATTATACCGCATACACAGAACAATTTCCAGTCTTCCTCCGCAACTTACGCGTAAGTAATGTGCTAATGTTATTCATGGTCATTACTGCATATGTTTCTGCTGACAGAAGACACAAGATTTCATTCTTTTAAATAGGCGAGGCGCAAACTGGATTGTGATGACGAGCAAGGGTTGGTTGCGCTTTTCAAGCAATCATTGATGAAGTATCATTCCTACCTGAGGAAAGCGCACTTCGATGGCAAGCCTCTGAACGAAAGTTCAGTAAAGTCTCCGGTGCTACATTTATCCAACGGTGACTGGAATAATCTTGTTACACATTGGTCTCGGCTGCAGCGTAAGGTACTGTCTATGATATCACATCACAATTTGAACTACATTTATGCATTTGCCTTAATGTCTCACTTGTACGAAAACTGTTAGCAGAAGAACATTCGTTCTAAGGGACCACAGAATCTCGCAACTATACTACACACTGCATTGCTCTTGTGAGTACCTCTTGCCCTGTATGACCATACTTACTTTCATAGATGTTTGATTATGTAGCATCACTGCACATGTTAGCCTCGTAATCGTCCATTTTGTGGACATTATAAGATCCGTATGGACTCTTACATAAATTTAGAATCAACCCAATGCTTTTGAAGAGGTTTAGCTCTGCAGTCCTCTTGTAAGGACTGAACGTGGTCTATCACTGTACTTACATTAACAGCAACTCCCTCCGTTCCATAATATAAGAACGTTTTGTACAGTACACAAGTGTTCAAAACACTCTTGTATTATGGGAAGATGGATTGGTTCATTTTATAGCATTCTGCATCTTATCTCCCTCGCCCACCATTTACTAAAAAAAGATTAGATCTATATTTAATCTTACCAACAAGTAGAATACACAGACAATGCCAGTGTAGAAGTGTAGCCCATTGCTCTTGTCAGTACATTTTGTCCTGTAACGCTTGTACTTCCAGGGATTGGTAGTTGATTATGTAGCATCAATCTGCATCTTATCTTCATTATGCTCTATCCCTTCTAGTATTATCATATCTATAATTAGTCTCTACAAAATGTAGAGTACAGGCAATGCTTATGAAGAAGATTCTGTGCTGAAATTCTTGAGTTATCCTTCCCTTGCCATGGAGAAGGGCATTATAAAGCCAATGTTAACTGTTAATGTAAGTCAGTCCTTCTAAAGTCTTTATCCTCAACTGCTGTTTAATTTGCTCATACTCCCTATCGTTTACTGCTGTTTAGTTTGTTGTTTCTACCAAAATGCATGTTCGTAAGAACCGTAAGTTCTAAGTTTTACTTGTAAAACCAAATTCCTTATTCATACCATGCACATTACTTAATACTCCCTATATGTATGCTTGTTTTTGTGGATCTATAATCCAGTTTGTGGTGAAGCAGCCCACGTTTGCACATTGTCATCTCCTGTTTTATCTTACTGATGTGGCTGATGATATGAACAACATGCCATGCACATTATCCAAAATAGATACAATGATTTTCTTTGCCCTTCATCTATGATTGTTATGCTGACATGGTAATCCAGTAGTGTGGTGAAGCTCCCCGCATTATGAACAATGCCAAATTATGCTATTGATATTTTGAACATACTCTTTATTTTCTAATTTGAAATTGGATAGAATTGACAGAACAGTTATCATCTTTGTTTATACATGTGCAAAACCTGTCATCTCTCTGCTTTGTTTCAGGGTGATATGCCTGATGGCATGCACAAGTCTGCTGAAGGCTGTGAGACAAACCCAACATATATTGCAGCAAAAAAGGCAAAACATCTTGAAGATAGCGAGACAACCCCAAAGTCTTGTCTTGATGCAGTGTTCAAGTTACTTGAGACTAACATTCAGACAAGCTCATAGAAATCGTTGTCTGAATCCGTTCAACTTCTTTAGTCCTAAGTTCTAGCAGAAAGGCATTCTGCAACTCAACTTCGACTTGAAGTCCTATCTCTAAGAAAGATTGCGGAGAACACCAATGAGAACCTCATCGCTAAACAGCTACACCTGGAAGCTATGACCGACATGCTAGGCTGGTCTCACAGCCTTGCTCAGCAGCTTGCGCAGTAGTTCCCCCGCAAGGCTAACCTTTCTCCAACTGTCTTGGAAGTGGTCTCGGTTCAGTATTATTTTGTTACGCTGCAATGGTGCCCAGTTTTTGTAATCTGCTTCTTCGTTGCGCTTTATGATCACTGGTGGCGAACTTTGATGCCTAGTGGATGTAATATACCTTAAATCCTTTATTGTGTAGTGTAGGTTTATTCTTAGTTACTATGCCGTAATTTCTTTATTGTATAGAGTAGGTTTGTTCTTAATTCCTACTAGTTACGCAGCAGCCCGAAATGAACCCCAGCCCATGATTGTGCGAATCAAATCACGGGCTTTTAACATGCCAAAATTGGCTGGGTCCTTGTTTGGCCCAATCAAATATTGGCTGCAAGCAGGCCGGATGCAAATTGGGCCGTAGTTAGGCCCAACTATATGATGGGCTTTTAACAGGCCGAAATTAATATAGGGCCGAAATGTTAAACGGGCCCTTAACAGGCCAAAACTAATATCAGGCCGAATTACTAAGTTGGCCTTTAGCAAGTGGGCCCAAAAGCATAGTGTCCAGTTGATGGGCCGAATCTGATGTGGGCCATAATTGAGCCCAAAGCCTCTTAAAGGGTTGGACCTGATCTGGGCCGTAATTTGGTCCATAACGTGGTAGGCTTTTAACGGGCCGGATCTCATATGGGCCACTATTAGGCCCGGAGCGTGGCAGGCCATTAATGGACCGGATCAAATATGGGCCGACATTTGGCCCAAAACATGGCAGCCAGTTAATGGGCCGGCCTACTAGGGTCCACAAAATCTTGTGGGCCTACAGCTGGGCCGGCCCATTAATGTCGGCGAAATCTCGTGGGCCTTTAGCTGGGCCGGCCCATTATGACCCGCAAGAATCTCGTGGGCCTTTACCTGGGCCGGCCCATTATGGCACACAAAAATCTTGTGGGCCTTTACCTGGGCCGGCCCATTATGGCCCGCATAATCTTGTGGGCCTTTAGCTGGGCCAGCCCATTATGGTCCGCAAAATCTCGTGGGCCTTTAGCTAGGCCGGCCCATTATGGTCCGCAAAATCTTGTGGGCCTTTAGTTGGGCCGGCCCATTTAAACTTGTTGGGCCGTGCCACGTGTTGACGTATCATAGGCGCCTTCTGTCTAGTGAGTGGATGACATCTGTCCCGACGATGAGCCGACACGTGTTTCCTCTAGCCAATGATGATTTTACACGTGGAAAATCCCCATTGGTCGGAGCTATTAACGGGTTATCGGATCCAAAACCCGACCCGATAGCTTAACGGCGTTCCGTTATGGTGGATGCCACGTGTCGGTCACCCTTGACGAAAGCACTTCTGTGACACGCGATTTATCGTCATGGAAGTGGACACTTCCGTGATGATAATTTTGGTAATGTCATGGAACACTTCTACGACAGCACAGGTATGACTATCTTGATTCTGTCATAAATTTGTCATGGATGTACATGCATGACAAAAAAGCGACCTACTGTGACAAACACGTATCATCACGGAAGTGTATTTTTTTGTAGTGTTGGTTTCTTCACTGAGGGAAATACCTACCGTCCCTATGTTGCATCATCCCTTCCTCTTTGGGGAAATACCGATGTAGTCCTAACAGACAAGAGATTTTCTGGCACTATAGTCAGAGAGCAATCAGTGAATTACCAGAGGAGTATGAACCTTGAAAAACTTTCGGGTTCACATAGATTAAGGAAGGTATAGGTCCAACCCATCGGGGCATCTTTAGGAACATATACCACAAAAGTTTTGGAGTAATTAACACAAGCTCGAAAGTAGAGCATGGTTGTCAAAGCAGAGGATACAATTTGCTAAAGGCATTATGTATCAGGGAAAGAACTTCTCGAGGTTTTTATATGAAGGACATTATCGAACGATAATTCAACAAAGGATCAGATGGTACATAATGGAGCTAAGGTGAGCATCAACACACAACTAGAGGAAGAAACAGTGCAAAGCCATTGGATCATAGAAACAACTGACTAATTCAAAGCTCAAATGCAAAGGAATTATGATTTCGAATTCAAGGGATCAGAAGCAAACACTCTAATTAAGGATGGATAAGTTGAGTAGGCTTAGGGGTACAATCGATGGCAATTTGATTGGTCAAGATCCAGCTCATCTTTAAAATGGCGTCTGAGTCGGAAGGATGAGTTCTAGGACCTAATTGAGGATTGCAAGCATTCGCAACATAATGAACTAGCAGACTCAAAATGATAATGACAAAGGATGTCAATAAGATTACTAGACTTATGGGATTATCGACAATGCAAGCAAGTAAGAATTTCAAGAGCAATAGGGTGTGGAGGATTTTCAGAAGATCGAATGGTACTTTGAAGACTTTTGTGAAACACATGAACAACTGGGGATGAGCGAATACTTAGTAAGTGTGAGGAATTATCCATAGGGGTATTAATGCAGAAAAGGGATGCAAAGCAGTAGGCACAAAGGATTCTCGGAATATCGGAGAATTTTTCAGGGTATCAAGTTATAACAAGGGGGACTGGGAAGGAAGGTATGAACGGCAAGCGTAAGTAGTTATCCATAAGGATTTATCGGTGGTCGGGAATAGCAAAAGGGGTGGGCACAAACTCTCGAGAGAACATCAGAGAGTATCTTCGGAATCTTCTAGTGCACCAAGTAATCATCTGGAATGAGGGGCTCTCCAGGAGGAAGTACGTACGAGAACCTGGAGTCAGAGTTAGTAAAATCATTTAACCTGAATAGAAGAGAGATCAGAGTCCTAGAGCGTAGATGAGGAATAAAAGATCCTAATACCACCCAATGGCGACGTCGGCCCGTAAGCCACACAACCATGTTAGTAAAAGTTTTGAAATGTCTAGACTCGAATTTGGTCAAGGAGTTTGGAAGGGGGATTCCTATAGGCAGTCGGCTCCGACACCAACTTGTGATGCCCACGATTCAATTGTACACTAATCATACACACAAATGTGTACGACCAAGATCAGGGACTCACGGGAAGATATATGTCGGTGTCAAAACCGGCGGATCTCGGGTAGGGGGTCCCGAAATGTGCATCTAGGCTGGATGGTAACAGGAGGCAAGGGACACGAAGTTTTACCCAAGTTCGGGCCCTCTCGATGGAGGTAAAACCCTACGTCCTGCTTGATTAATATTGATGATATGGGTAGTACAAGAGTAGATCGACTACGAGATCGGAGAGGCTAAACCCTAGAAGCTAGCCTATGGTATGATTGTTGTTGTGTATGTTGTCCTATGGACTAAAACCCTCCGGTTTATATAGACTCCAGAGAGGGTTAGGGTTACACAAAGTCGATTACAATGGTAGGAGATCTGCATATCCGTATCGCCAAGCTTGCCTTCCACGCCAAGGAAAGTCCCTTCCGGACACGGGACGAAGTCTTCAATCTTGTATCTTCATAGTCCAGGAGTCCGGCTGAAGGTATAGTCCAGCCATCCGGACACCCCTAATCCAGGACTCCCTCAGTAGCCCCTGAACCAGGCTTCAATGACGACGAGTCCAGCGCACAGATTGTCTTCGGCATTGCAAGGCGGGTTCCTCCTCCAAGTACTTCATAGAAGATTTTGAACACAAAGATAGTGTCCAGCTCTGCAAAATAAATTTCCACATATTGCCATAGAGAGAATAATATTTACACAAATCTAATTTGCTGACGTATTCCATAGTGTGACACACCATGACCAAGCCTTTATCCGAGTCGTTTCATTATCCCACCTCAGCGCGTAATGCGAGGCGGTTTCCTTGGCACGTCTTGTTAAAGCAGAGATCGTGTCCCCTTATTCCGGGATTCTCATCAACACGGGCATGGGTAACCCAACCGCACCATTGATTACGGCGCTTGGAGATAAGCGAGTTTTACCAGGCTGGTGGGGACACGTAGTTGCGTCCACCCATATAAGGGGATAAGGATCCACCTTTTCACCTATGCCTTCTTCCTCCCTTGCTTATCCATTCTCGCGCACTCGAGCTCCAGCGCCCAAGTCCACACTCCCCACCTCGACCTTCTCCAGCCATGTCCGGAGCGGGAGGCAAGTGGATGGTCTCCTCCGTCACGGAGGGACACATCAAAAAACTGAGGAAGGCCGGATACTTGTCTAATGACATTGTGTACCGGCTTCCCGAAAAGGGGCAACTCATCCCCACCCCTAGGCCCCGGGAGAGGGTGGTGTTCCTCCCCCATTTCCTCTGCAGACTCGGCTTCCCTCTTCACCCATTTGTCCGGGGGCTCATGGTCTATTATGGCCTAGATTTCCACGATCTGGCCCCGAACTTTGTCCTCAACATCTTGGCGTTCATTGTCGTGTGCGAGGCTTTCCTCCGCATCCGCCCCCATTTCGGCCTATGGCTCAAGACTTTCAATGTCAAGCCGAAGGTGGTGCACCGCAACCAGGCAGAGTGCGGAGGCGCCATGGTGGGCAAGATGGCCAACGTCCTATGGCTCGAGGGCTCCTTTGTGGAGACCCTGAAGGGGTGGAAATCGGGGTGGTTTTACATCACCGAGCCATGCGACCCCGAATGGGTCGCAGCCCCCGAGTTTCGATCCGGACCCCCTACGCGGCTCACCTCCTGGAAGAGGACGGGCCTGCCATGGGGTAAAAAAGGAGAGCTGACCGGACACCAAACATGCGTCCAAACCCTGGTGGACAAGAAGCTCAAACTTGTCAGCGTAGTCCAGGTTATGCTCACCCGCCTGATCCTCCCGTGTCAACAACGGGCTTTCAACCTGTGGGAGTTCGACCCGGCGCGACACCAAACTCTGAGTAGGCTCTTCGACACGACGTACGAAGATGCCTGGAAGGTGCTTTTCAAGGGCGCCGAGGCCCCCACATCCGCTACCGAGGATCGCGGATTCAGTGTGCAGCGTCACACTCATGCGGTAAGCTATTTTTTCCTTTTACAGGGTATCCATTTTTCATAGTTTGACTCCATGCGGGATCTAAGCTCCCCTACCTTTGGCAGGATTGGCGGGTGACGTCCGGACAGATCAACTGTCCAGCTCCTTTTCCCGAAGGCCTAGCGGACGCTCGCTTGGCGAAGCTGCTGGCTCTGGCACCCTATGTGGTGCCGGAGAAGAAGGCCGCGAAAAAGGCCACGGGGACTCGAAAGAGTTCCCGGTGCCAGGAGGTGTCGGATCCATCATCTGACGGGTCCGAGGCGCATTCCTCCCGTGAAGACGAGGAGGAAGAAGAAGAGACATCTCCCCCTCCAGCGGGAGGAGAGAAGAAAAGGAAGGTCGCCCTCTCTGGGGAGGCCGGAGGGTCCAAGAAGGGGAAAACCCTTCCTCTGGACTACTCCACCGACGCCGACGACGGCAGAGAGGAGTGGCGCCCAGGGCCAAGCCCTTGGCAAAATCATAAGTATCCGGATACCAGAGTAATTCATAGTATTCGTTTATTGCACAGCTTTCCCTTATGTCGAATATGTTTGTGCAGCCCACCCAAAGACCGGCTCGATGCGTCGTAGAGCGGCTCACTGGACTCGTCGGATGTGAACTCTCTTTCGACGGCTTCCTCCTCCCGCCCTACGAACGACACCGAAGTGTTGTCCCAACAGGTTCCAAGCCGGGAGGAGGTGGTCCTGGAGGCGCCGCAAGGCGACCTCCCGGACTCCAGGAGTAAAGGGGATGAAACCCCCCAGGGCTCCAAGTCCGGCTCTAGGTCGGGCAACGCTCCGGAACCTTCAAAGGTTCCAGAGTCCGGTGGGGGACCTCCTTCCAAGAGGAGCAAGCCCACCGTGCCAGTGACCCCCGTCCAACCGGAGGCACCGGACAATCTGTTGGAGGTGCTCCAAGGCGCCTCCATCGACGAGGAGCACCGCACCATTATGAGTGCGGTGGTCCAGAAGGTTCAGTCCGCCAAGAGCGGACTGACTGAAGCTTGTACTAGCCTTTTAACAGGCTTTGAGGTAAGTAAAGAATGTGTAAATAATATTACCGCATAGATAGTAGCCCCTGATGCTCTGTTTGGCGTTCGGGAAGAAAAGCCGAATAGAGGATCAAATAAAATTCGCAGGAGTCTAACAAAAAGGAGTCAATATGCGTAAGCAGGCTTCTCTGCTTGCGTCCGCCGCACTGACTGCGGAAGTGGACACGCTAAACCAGAACCTCGAGCGGTCCGAGCAAGAGCTCGGGCGTGCCAAGAAGCAGCTCGAGGACAATGAAGGTAAGAAATACCTTGTTTAAATATATATAAAAAGGTGCAATTGCAAAAAATGACAGGATTATCATGGCTATTGTAGGGGCCATGTCTGAGGTGGCGACCCTTAAGCAAGCGCTGGTCGAGGCCGAGAAGAGGGCAACCACGGAGCGCACCGAGCGGGAGAAGTATGAGGCCGAGGTTGGCAAGGTACGGCAAGAGCTCCAGGATCTCATGGAAAAACATGAGAGTTTGGAGCTTGACTCAAAGACGCGAGCGTCTGAGCTCGCGGTGGCTATTGAAAATGCCAAGTCTGCCAAGGCCGAATCCCAGAAGACCCTGGAGGAGTTGGATGAGGTGAACAAGATAGCAGCGAGTAAGGCATTCTTTATGCAAAGCAAACACATAAATGTGAGTTACTTGTTACTTACCCGAATCCGGAGCTCTCCAGGAGCGTTCGCAGATCTTCCCCAGAGTTTGTACGATGCCACAACATTCTATTGAGCCGAGGAGGGCAGCTCGACAGAGAAGGTGTTCTGGTCTCAGTATGCTAAGGCCGGACACCCCGTGCCCCTGAGCGACCAGCTGAAGCAACTGGTCGAGCTCCACAAGGCGGGCGAACAGGCCATGAAGGGCCTCATAGTTCGGCTGTGGCCTGGAGGGGCTCTGCTTGGGAGCTATTTCGGGCTGGTGGCGCGGCTGGTGGAGGCCTGTCCAAGGCTCGAAGTCATCAAGCACTCCGTCTGCATCGAAGGTGCCCGTAGGGCCCTTGCCCATGCTAAGGTGCACTGGGGCAAGCTGGATGCTGAGAAGCTTGTGAAAGACGGGCCACTGCTGGGGAAAGAGCATCGCAAGCTCGAGAATTATTATAAGGATGTTCTGAAGGGTGCCTACCTTGTGGTGGATGAATGTTCTAGGGATGTAATTTTTGAGTGAAACTTGCTCATTTTGTCCTGTGCGCTGAAAACTTGTTCATATGCGCTAAGCAATGCTGTTGGAATTTAAAATATTACCTTCTATGCGGCTGTTTATCAATTCTGAGAGATGGCAAGTCGTCGGCTTCTGCCCCCGTGCCGCTAGTGCTGGGGTGTTCGGGGATAAACCTGAGCGCTCTTTTTCCCATGTTTGGGTCCTTCGAGGGAGGCGCTCAGCCCAACGAACAAGGCAATCGGACTATAATGCATGAACACTCTCACTTAGCCATAGAATTCTATAATTTTAAATTTCGGCGAAGCCCCTCGTATTCGGAAGACCGAGTTCAGGGCGCTATCCACGCCTTGGCCGGACAGAGCCGGCTCCTCGCTCTAAGCGGCATAAGTCGTTAGGGACTCGAAAAACCTCTCGAACAGCGACCAGCTCTCGCTTCATCATGACAGTCAGTTTTAGCTTTCTCCACTGAGGTGCTCGACCCACCTGAACTGGGGCACAATCGCAGTGGTTCTCCTAGTGCTACCTTAGCCGATATAGCAGAACGTAAGGCACCAAAACATAGGAGCCGGGCAAACCCAACTATTGACCCAAGACATGATTCGGAGCCGATGCATATAATGCTATAAGTTCGGGGTGCCGCACCTGTTAAAGTGTTCGGACTTCTCACACCATATTGAGGGGTACTAAAGCCCCTGGCGTATTTAGGCCGTACCATAGTGTACGGGTGCACTATGTCGTTATGGAACATATATATATATATATATATATATATATATATATATATATATATATATATATAAGAGTAATGCAAAAATAGACAAAAGCTACGCACTGTTTATCAAAAAGAGGGCTGCGATCAAAGCAGAGCGATACAAATAATGCGACAAGCAAAAGGTTGGACTATGTAACATGTCCGTTCCAGGGGCAAGCTGCGGAATAGTATGCGAAACAGGTATATTGCTCGTGATAGAGACCACCTGGGAGTTCCGTAATGTGGCGTGGCTTGTCTGCTTCCCTGGTTCTTGCATCGTTTGTGCGGCAATTGAACTGCCGAACAGGCCTTCCGAAGTGTGGAGTCTTGAAAGTAAGAGAAAATTAAAAAATCGGCAGCCCCTGGTGCGGTTTAAGCCGTGTTTCGGGCGTGCCGTGATGGTGCCCCTTCCCCTGTACTCATGGTATTTCTAGAGCGTAGTTATGTACGCGAAGTACTGGTGTCGCATTTTTGCGAGGGCTGGGGTTGGGGCCGCATTGCTACGCCTGCTCGGATCATGCCAGGCGGTCTTGTTGTAGGTTACTCTGGGCGCGCTTGACGGTGTCCGGTTGTTTAATGGCCGGACTGGAGAACTGCCTGGAGAGGCTGCTTTGTACTTCCGCTGCAAGGGCCGCCGTGTGCTCCTCCGTTCGGAGGGAGCGTTTGGTGTTTCCATTGACCGTAATTACTCCTCGAGGGCCTGGCATCCTGAGCTTAAGGTATGAGTAGTGCGGTACCGCATTGAACTTGGCGAATGCGGTTCGCCCGAGCAGTGCGTGATAGCCACTACGGAATGGGACTATGTCGAAGATTAACTCCTCGCTTCAGAAATTATCCGCAGATCCGAAGACCACTTCAATTGTGACTGAGCATGTACAGTTGGCCTCTACACCTGGTATTACGCCTTTAAAGGTCGTTTTGGTGGGCTTAATCCTCGAGGGATCTATGCCCATTTTCCGCACTGTATCCTGGTAAAGCAGGTTCAGGCTACTGCCGCCGTCCATAAGGACTCTAGTGAGATGAAATCCGTCAATAATTGGGTCTAGAACTAATGCAGCGAATCCGCCATGACGGATGCTAGTGGGATGGTCCCTTCGATCAAAGGTGATCGGGCAGGAGGACCATGGGTTGAACTTTGGGGTGA
Organism: Triticum aestivum; assembly: GCF_018294505.1. Lineage (NCBI taxonomy): Eukaryota > Viridiplantae > Streptophyta > Magnoliopsida > Poales > Poaceae > Triticum > Triticum aestivum. The sequence goes on along the minus strand of NC_057812.1, from coordinate 224,951,560 downwards.
CTGGCTCTACCGCGTATACATCCCTTAACGCGCGCTTCCACTCCCTTTTGGGGACGTGGGTTGCATATATCATGTTCACCGTCCGCGCTTGTGGGGGAAAACCCTTCTATCCACTGTTGTTCGGCGGCCGGGTCTCCTCGTCGTCATCGCTATGCAGCCCCTTGTCTTCATTTTCAGCGTTTAACTTGCCTGCCTGCTTGAACACCCAACAATCCCTGTTGGTGTGATTGGCCGGCTTTTCGGGGGTGCCATGTATCTGGCACAAGCGGTCGAGTATTCGGTCCAAACTGGACGGGCCCCTGGGATTCCTTTTGAATGGCTTTTTTCGCTGACCAGATTTAGAGCCTCTGAATCTGGCATTAACTGCCATATCCTCAGCATTGTCGCTGTTAATGCGACGCTTCTGCTTGTTGCGACGCGACCTGCCACTACTGTCCCTGGTATCTGAATTACCAGGGTTCTTGGTCATATTGTTGCTACGAGCAAGCCAGCTGTCTTCTCCCGCACAAAAGCGGGTCATGAGTGTCCTGAGTGCTGCCATAGACTTCGGCTTTTCCTCTCCAAGGTGCCGGGCAAGCCACTCATCACGGATATTGTGCTTGAAGGCTGCTAGGGCCTTAGTGTCCGGATAGTCGACTATTTGATTTTTCTTTGTTAGGAGCCGTGTCCAGAATTGCCTGGCCGATTCCTCTGGCTGCTGAGTTACGTGACTTAGGTCATCGGCGTCTAGGGGTCGCACATAAGTGCCCTGGAAATTGTCAAGGAATGCGGCTTCCAGGTCCTCCCAAGAACTGATTGATCCTGTTGGCAAGCTGTTAAGCCAATGCCGAGTTGGTCCTTTAAGCTTGAGTGGGAGGTATTTGATGGCGTGGAAATCATCGCCGCGGGCCATGTGGATATGAAGGAGATAATCCTCGATCCATACCGCAGGATCTGTTGTGCCATCATATGATTCAATATTTACGGGTTTGAAACCCTCCGGGATTTGATGATCCATTATTTCATCTGTGAAGCATAGTGGGTGTGTGGCGCCTCTTTATTGGGCTATATCACGACGTAGCTCCAATGAACTTTGTCTACTGTGTTCGGCCCCGCCGAATTTGTGGCCGGCGTGACGGTTACCGTCTTGAGCCGTGGGGCGCCCACGCGATCCGTAGATCGATCTTGTTTGCCTTGCCTTGTCCTCCAACATGTCTCGTAAGTCCGGTGCATATTCCCGTGCCTTGGTACAGGGTGCGGCTTGAGTGGAGGGCCGAGAGGCCTCTCTGTCGCAGCCACAAGGTGGCCGGTCGGCCGCATCAAGTGCTTCCTCCTCTAATGGGGATAGCAACCTGCGCTTTGGCTAGCTCTTGGAGGGGCATTCGAGTTTATGCTCTTCGGCCGCAAGGACATCAGTCCATCTGTCGAGTAGCAAATCTTGATCAGCTCTAAGTTGTTGCTGTTTTTTCTTGAGGCTTCTTGCCGTGGCCATAAGCCTGCGTTGAAAACTCTCTTGCTCGACGGGATCCTCTGGCATGACGAATTCGTCGTCGTCGAGGCTTGCCTCGTCTTCAGAGGGAGGCATATAATTATCGTCCTCGACCTCTCTGTCTGCCGCTCTCTCATGAGGGCTGGTTTCTCCATCCTCCTGTGCTAAATCTTGCTGGAGGGGGTTTTCTTCGGCACTTTCCGGAGTATTATTATCTCCCGTGCTGGAATCATCGTATTTGTTTTGGAGGGATTTTGAGCGGCGCCGCTGACGCCGGCGCTTAGGCTGTTTCTTGGAGGGGTCATCCTCCAATGTTCCATCGCCATCTCCTTCTTTTGGGGTGTCCACCATGTATATGTCATATGACGAGGTGGCTTTCCAGGGCCTGATAGGCGCTGGTTCTTCATCGTCTCCTTCATCGGCGTCCATACCGTCGATGTCTTCAGAGTCGAAGTCGAGCATGTCGGTTAAGTCGTCGACAGTGGCTACAAAGTGGGTGGTGGGTGGGCTTTGAATTTCTTCATCATCCAAATCCCAACCTTGCTGATCGCAGTCTGGCCAGGGCTCTCCTGATAAAGAGAGAGACTTCAGTGTCTTCAGAATATCGCCGAAAGGCGAGTGCTGAAAGATGTCCGCAGCAGTAAACTCCATAATTGGCGCCGAATCGAATTCGATCGGCAGGGGCGCGGAGGGTTCGGAGTCCGGAGAGGAGTCCGGCTCCTTGGAGTCACGAGTCTCGTAGAGTGCGGGGCTGGTGTTCGGCTCGATCGCTGTTGGGATCGCAGCCCCCGAGGCGGCGTCCAACCACCCATCCTCGATCGGCGTAGTTGGCTCCGAATTAAGGGTCAAAGTCGATGCGGGTGCAGCCTCCAGGGCACTGTTCGGCGGCAGAGCTAGATCATGCTCGTCGTGACAGTGCGGCGCGCTCGGCAGTGGCTCGAATCTGTCGAAGATCAAGTCCCCGCGGATGGCAGCCGTGTAGTTTAAACTTCCAAATCTGACCTGACAGCCAGGGGCATAGCTTTCGATCTGCTCCAGATGGCCAAGTGAATTGGCCCACAGTGCGAAGCCGCCGAAGACGAAGATCTGTCCGGGGAGGAAGGTCTCACCCTAGACTGCATCGCCATTGATGAACGTATGAGCCATCAAGCCTGACGGCGATGACACAGAGGAACTTTCAATGAAAGCACCAATGTCGGTGTCAAAACCAGCGGATCTCGGGTAGGGGGTCCCGAACTGTGCGTCTAGGCCGGATGGTAACAGGAGGCAAGGGACACGAAGTTTTACCCAGGTTCGGGCCCTCTCGATGGAGGTAAAACCCTACGTCCTGCTTGATTAATATTTATGATATGGGTAGTACAAGAGTAGATCTACCACGAGATCGGAGAGGCTAAACCCTAGAAGCTAGCCTATGGTATGATTGTTGTTGTGTATGTTGTCCTACGGACTAAAACCCTCCGGTTTATATAGACACTAGAGAGGGTTAGGGTTACACAAAGTCGGTTACAATGGTAGGAGATCTGCATATCCGTATCACCAAGCTTGCCTTCCACGCCAAGGAAAGTCCCTTCCGGACACGGGACGAAGTCTTCAATCTTGTATCTTCATAGTCCAAGAGTCCGACTGAAGGTATAGTCCGGCCATCCGGACACCCCCTAATCCAGGACTCCCTCAATATCACAACACAACTCTAGACCCAAATTAAAATAATACAAGCTTTATATTACAAGCCAGGGGCCTCGAGGGCTCTAATACATAAGCTCGAATGCACAGGAGTCGGCGGAAGCAACAATATCTGAGTACAGACATATGTTAAACAAGGTGCCATAAGATGGCTAGCACAAACTAAGATACAGATCGAAAGAGGCGCAGGCCTCCTGCCTGGGATCCTCCTAACAACTCCTCGAAGTTGAACTCCATATAGAATCATCCTCGGGATCCTCGGGATCTTCTGGCTCCTGGACTCCATCATATGATCGCAATAACCGGGAAAAGGGGGAAAAGAAGTAGCAAAGCAACCGTGAGTCCGCATCCAAAGTACTCGCAAGCAAGGATCTACACTACATATGCATCCGTATCAATGAAATGGGCAGTATCTGTGGACTGAACTGCAGAAATCCAGAATAAGAGGGGGATAGCTAGTCCTATCGAATACTACGCTTCTAGCAACCTCCATCTTGAAGCATGTAGAAGAAGAGAGTAGTTGGTCAGTTCACCAAGTAACAACGTATAGCATAATCCTACCCGAAGATCCTCTCCTCGTCGGCCTGTGGGAGAGCGATCACCGGGTTGTATCTGGCACTTGAAAGGGTGTGTTTTATTAAGTATCCGGTTTTAGTTCCATAAGGTCTGAATACAACTCCGGGTCATTGAGGGAGTCCTGGAGTAAGGGGTCCTTGAGAGTCCAGCTTGTTTGACATGGGTCGGACTACTGGGCCATGAAGGTACAAGATAGAAGACTTCCTCCCGTGTCCGGATGGGACTCTCCTTTGCGTGGAAGGAAAGCTAGGCGGCCGGATGTATTATTTCCTTTCTATGTAACCGACTTCGTACAACCCTAGGCCCCTCCGGTGTCTATATAAACCGGAGCGTAGAGGCAATCATAATCATACAGGCTAGACTTCTAGGGTTTTAGGCATTACAATCTCGTGGTAGATCAACTCTTGTAACCCCCATACTCATCAATATCAATCAAGCAGGACGTAGGGTATTACCTCCATATAGAGGGCCCGAACCTCGGTAAAACTTCGTGTCCCCTATCTCCTGTTACCATCAACCTTAGACGCACAGTTCCGGACCCCCTACCCGAGATCCACCGGTTTTGACACCGACATTGGTGCTTTCATTGAGAGTTCCTCTGTGATGTCAAATACATGATTGATGGCTCGCCTTGTTATCAAGGAAAGTATCACCTCCGGAGGAGCCCTGGCCTTAGGACAAACCCTCCGGCTGGGAGGCTTTACCATGACCACCCGTCCGGCCGTTAAGCCGACAATGACTTCCCGGGTCATCGAAAATCGCCTTCGTGTTGACCACGAATACTCCAAACGGCTGGATCCGATAGAGTTGTCATCTTTAAACAAGCTCCTGGATCGCATCGCCACCTTGGGGGTCACTACAGACTACGATCGGATTGGGCTTAAACCCGATCAGAGAGAAATCAAATCTCCGCCGATCACCGATTAGATAGCGGTAGTAGAGGAGCAAATCAATAACTATTCCCCTATATTGAGGACGAACTATGTTCGGGTTTCCGAGCTCGAAGAGCCGGATACCCGTCCACGAAACAACACGCCCCGTCTTCCGAACCCAGAATCGGACGATGGGCCTGAAAAATCGGTTGATATCTCGGAGCCCGAACTATTAAGCTCAGAAGTTCCTCAAACTCCGGATCCCAAATTGGGTCAGGGTTCGGATCTAAAGCCACCCACCCACCTAGATATGCGCGATCTCATGTGCATACAACAACAATCTCAGGAAACAGTCCATCACTTTTGGGCCACATTCCTCCTTGTCAAAGACAAGATTAAAGATTGTCGAGACGAAGACGTGATCTCAGTATTCTGCAATAATTGCACGGATGAAGGAATCATCAACGCCATCAACCGTTGTCATGTATTACACTTCACTGACTTAGTGACCATAGTACAGAAGTACTGCACAATGGAAAGCACCTGGAAAGCTTAGGCTACTCGCAGGGAACCACCGGTTTCCACTCAACCCCTCGTTCGGGCAAAAAGGATGCACCCTCGCGGGGCACCTGACCCAATAGTAAATAAATCTAAGCCCATCACGGGGCGCCGAACCGTTCTGGAGGGATGGCTCGATAGGCCATGCAAAATACACACAACACCGGATACCATACCAACGCACATCCTTAGAGCATGTTGGATACTCCGGCAAGTGGCCAAGAGCAGCGAGGATATCCTCACCAAAAACACCGCGAAGCAACTCCCCCCGGAACACGACGACCATAGAGTATTTACAGTCTTCGAGACTTCCGCTTCAAACAATCGGCGCAAGAGGGCACTCTGCAACCTCGCCGAAGTCTGCCAAGTCGCAACAATAATTCCTTGGAACGACACGGCCATAACTTTCAACACCAGTGAAGAACCAAAATCCGTTCAGTCCGGGCACCAGCCTCCTTGGTCCTCAACCCAATTGTGGATGGCTTTCGGCTCACTAAAGTGCTCATGGACGGTGGCAGCGGACTAAACCTTATGTACGAGGACACACTAAGTAAAATGGAAATAGACAGGAGCTGCACGAGCATAGTAATACAACCTTCCGAGGGATAATTCCCAGCCAGGAGGTACGATGCGCGGGGAAAATTACACTAGATGTGGTATTCGGCACGCCGGAGAACTATCGGTCCAAAGAGATAACCTTCCAAGTGGCCCCTTTCAATAGTGGATATCATGCCATGTTGGGGCGAGATGCATTCACATGCTTTCAAGCTATACCTCATTATGGGTATATGAAGCTCAAGATGCTCGGGCCCAACAGTATTATCACTCTGGCTAGTGATCCGAACGTAGCCCTCCACGCTGAAAACAAAACAACATCCCTAGCCCTCGAGGCACTGTCTGGGGCCCTCGCGGCTGAAGTGTTAACCACACTACGCTCCATGGTGAATAGGGACGGCGTAATCCTTGATAAGCGTCCAAAATCCACCTCCTTCAAACCAGCAGACAAAATAGTCAAATTTCAAGTCCACCCGATGGACCCCAAGAAGACAGCTTCCAGCGGGGCACAACTCGACCCAACGGTTGACGCCGCACTAGTGCGAGAACTGGGATATATTCGCCTGGCACCCTTCTGATATGCCAAGAATCCCAAGCAGGCTGGCCGATCACAGCCTCAATATATTGAAGGGATATAAGCCAGTCAAGAAAACACTGCGGCGCTTTTCTGAACCCAAACGACAAGCTATGGGGAGGAGCTAGCCAAGTTAATCAAGGCCGGATTCATCAGAGAAATAAAACACCCAGACTGGCTAGCAAACCTGGTGATGGTGCCAAAGAAGGACAAATCCTGGCGCCTATGCGTCGATTTCAAAGACCTCAATAAGGCTTGCCCTAAGGATCCCTTCCGGCCCCCTCCCCCGCATCGATTAGATTATTGATGCAACGGCAGGACACAACTCATTGTGTTTCCTCGACGCATACTCCGGATACCATCGAATTAAAATGAAGAAATCCGATCAAGCCGCAACGACATTCATCACCCCATACAGGCCTTTCTGCTTCAACACTATGCCCTTTGGGCTTAAAAACGCCGGCGCTACCTACCAACGCATGATTCAAACATGCCTGGAGAGCAAATCGGCAAGACAGTGGAAGCATATGTGGATGATGGCATCATCAAGACTGAACACCTTGAGTCGTTAATAGACGACTGGCGTCTCACATTCGAAAACCTCCGGACATATGACATTAAGCTCAATCCGGAAAAGTGTATTTTTGGCGTTCCCACCAGAAAGCTGCTGGGCTTCATCGTTTCCAACAGAGGAATTGAAGCAAACCCAGCCAAAATCCGAGCTTTGTCACAATTGGCTACACCAACCGACCTTAAACAGGTCCAAAAACCAGTCAGATGTTTGGCAGCTTTAAGCCGCTTTATCTCCCGACTAGGAGAAAAGGCATTACCACTTTATCGCCTTCTCCGACATACCGACCACTTCGAGTGGACGGAAGCGGCAATGGCCAGACTGGAGGAAATAAAGGCTCTTTTAGCAAGCAACCTAATCCTGGCGGCGCCAAACGTCGGCAAACTGATGTTATTATAAATCTCTGCAACATACCAGGTGGTGAGCGCAGTGCTTGTCGTTGAGCGAGCGGAGGACGGACACAAGTTCCCACTCCAAAAACCGGTATACTACGTATCCACTGTCCTTGCATGATGCAAATCTGGTACTCTCATTACCAAAAGATAGCATATGCGGTATTCATGGCATCCTGGAAGCTAGGTCACTACTTCCAAGAGTGCTCGATTACAGTGGCTTCCAAAGTACCACTTAATGACATAATAAATAACCGTGACGCTACGGGTCGGATTGCCAAGTGGGCTATTGAGCTCCTACCATTTGACATAACATACAAACCACGCCAGGCCATTAAATCCCAAGTATTGGCCGACTTCTCTCCGAATGGACAGAGGCCGAACTCCCTAAAGAGTACGACACATATTCCAACTGGGTCATGTACTTCGATGGCTCTAAAATGCGGGATGATTTAGGAGCAGGCATCGTTTTAACGTCCCCCACTAGAGACACAGTCTAGTATGTACTCCAAATATTATACACATACTCCAACAACGCAGCCGAATATGAGGCCTTATTGCACGATCTTCGGATGGCTACCTCCATGGGCATACAACGCCTGGAGGTGCGCGGGGATTCAAACCTTGCAATATTCCAAATAAATGGAGACTTCGATGCCAAGGATCCGAAGATGGTGTGCTATCGTAACACCATACTCAAAATATCAGCGCGGTTCGAGGGACCCGAGTTCAATCATGTGGGTCGAGAAAGTAATCAAGCGGTGGACGTCCTCGCTCGCATGGGCGCCAAGCGCAACCCCGTCCCGCCTAACATCTTTTTGGAAAGGCTCTTCAAGCCATCCGTGGTATGGCAGGATGAGAGTGGCAACACTAGTCCGGATCCGACTATACCCCCAGATTCTGAACACAATACCGATATGACCAGGGGCTCGGCCATCGAAATAACACCATCGGCCCATCTAATAATGGGAGTGATTACTCCATGGACCGAACCGTTCTTGGCCTACCGTAATAGGCAAGAGCTCCTTGTGGACCAGAATGAGGCTCGCTGCATTGTTCGGCGCTCGAAAGCCTACATGGTCCATGACGGCGAGCTCTACAAGAAAAGTGCTACCGGAGACCTTCAAAGATGTATCTCTGAAGAAGAAGGGCGGCAACTCCTGGCTGAAATCCATGCTGGCCTCGGTGGTCACCACGCTGCGGCTCGGGCCCTTGTAAGTAAGGCCTTTCGTACAGGTTTCTTCTGTCCAACGGCCCGAGCAGACGCACAAGACTTGGTCCAACGTTGTGTCGGATGCCAGCTCTTCGCCAATCAAAGCCATATGCCGCCTACTGCACTACAAACAATCCCCATTACTTGGCCTTTTGTGGTAGGGGGCTTGATATGGTGGGACCCCTTAAAGGAGGGAGTCATAAGAAAAAATATCTGCTAGTCATGGTAGATAGATTCACCAAGTGGATAGAGGCCAAACCAGTGAAAACGACCGAAGCTGGACCGGTGATAGACTTTATATCGGGTGTCGTGCACCGTTATGGTGTCCCGCATAGCATCATCACCGATAACGCCTCCCATTTCACAGCCGATGAAGTGAAATCCTAGTGTGCTAAATTGGGCATTAAACTCGATTACGCCTCGGTCTATCATCCACAAACAAACAGTCAAGTCAAAAGAGCTAATGGTCTTATTGTGAGCGGCATTAAGCCAAGACTAGTGCGGTCTTTGAAACAATCAGACAAGCACTGGGTTGAGGAGCTTGACTCCATACTCTGGGGGTTGCGGACCACGCCCAATCGCACTACTAGATATACACCCTTCTTCATGGTGCACAGCGCAGAGGCTGTGTTGCCCTGTGACATTATTCATGACTCACCTCGAGTGTGCATGTATGAAGAGAGAGAGGCCGAGCTTCATCGGCGGGATGGCTTAGATGCCTTGGAGGAGGAGAGCAATGTCGCAAAAGCCCGTTCCACAATTTATCAACAGCAGGCTCGCAGATATCAAAGTAGAGAAGTGTGGGCCAAGACTTATAACATTGGCCAACTCGTTCTACGCTTACCAGAGAAGAAAAAGGACAAACTCAAGCCCAAGTGGGAGGGTCCCTTCATCATAGATGAAGTTCTCACTGGAGGAGCGTACCGCCTGCGTGATGCATCGGACAACCACTTAGATCTGAACCCGTGGAATGCCGCCAGACTCTGAAGATTCTATGCCTAGATCCGGACTCTCTGTTCGTCTTCTTCTCCCTTTGTTTCCATTATTTTGTTTTCCTCTCTTTAACTTTTCATTTAGCTCTTTAGCTCTTGTGCGGCCAAACCGCACACCTATGATGTGCACATCCTTAAATGTATACACTCATAATACCTGGGGACTTCTTTTACAGAAGCTTATTATCATTTTCCGAGCATCAAGCTCCACACATATGTGTCCTCTTCCACATATGTACCTTTTCTTCGCCATTATATGCATCGTTATGACTTCAGTTTTGTCCAAGCTGGGTTGCCTGGCTCCTGTGCTTATGCCCTATGTTCCCGTTTTTCGGCTAGGGCATAAAGGGAGCACCTCTGTGATTGTTACTACCGCGTCATCTGGGCGTGTACCTCAGACTGGGTGAAGCCGAAAACTAGTGTTCTAATATTCGGTCGGCGGACTACACACGTTTTACCTTCATCACACAATGAAACCCCAGATGTTACATATACTACGATTTTTCAATCACAGTTCGGACATGCATACCAACGCATATCCGCCCAGGGAAAGAAACCCTTAACGGGACTATTCTCCCTGGAAGATGTTTCTTACAATCAACATGTAATATAACATAGCTAGCCAGATACAACTTGTCTGTTCAAGAAACTATGTCCCCTACGCCTGGTTTCCATGCGTGCCCCGGTTTATATTAATGAGCGGGTATTCAAAAACACTCTGAGCCTTTGGGTCCAGAGGTTGAAGCGAAAAGGTCTGCCATGACAATTGTTTTACAATCCGGCTAGGGACAAATTTGTCAATTGAAGTACATAGTCATTTGGACTCAAAAACTTCTTCCTCTATGCCGTCTAACAGTTGTCTAGCTTACAATCCTGTTGGAGGTATTTAGAGGCTACCTTTACTTGGTCATATACCAAACTAAGTGGAATTTCTTTTCCATCTGACCCCTTAGGTCCGACCCGGGCCATATGATTCGGATCGAGCTTGGTGTACCATGTTTTTACCATGGCCTAGGCCTCTCGCGCACCTTCTCGGCAGGCCGATATCTTCCATAATTGGAAGCGCAGTTGAGCTCCCTGGAATAGCTTCACAAGCTCCTCCATACTTCCTAGAGGAGAGGCGGATGGCCACAAAGCTTTGGCAATGCTCCGCGTTGCTTGCCGAGCTCGCTCGTGCAATTGGGACAACTCTTGCAGAAGGTCGCCTTGAGAGTCGGACATTTCCTCTTCGGGACGACCAGTCAGCATACCCACACACATAAATCTGTCAGATCATGTCTTCACTGAAATGTATAAAGGTGAGGTCAAAACATACTAATTATCTCGCCTTTTAGCCTCCTATTCTACTTGACGGCGTCAGCTAGCTGGGCTCGCACATCTTTTAGTTCTTCGCCCAGCAGGGTGTTGGAATCCTGCAGCTTGTTCTTTTCATCCCCGATCCGTGTCAGCACACGTTCGCCTGCCACATCTTGCCTTTTGGCCTCCTGTTCACCAGCTTGGGCAATTTTTAGTTTTTCAAGCAGTTGATCTACTGATCTTGTCAGCGGAAACACAACAGAATTAATATTACTGGTATATGATTATACTTTTTTCTAATGAGGGGAAACATTACCATGCAGTACCCCCTTGGATTTCTCCAATTCAGCGGTAGCCGCAGCTAGCTGGGTCTGACACTTTTCCAGCTCTTGAGACAGCATGTTATTCTTCTCCGTGAGTACCTGATTATACAATGATCCTTAAATCAGTTGTATCAACTGCTTCAAGTCTCGGGGGCTACTGGTATATGAGTATCAAATCTACACTTACCCGCATATCTTTTAAATGCTGGTCCATGGCTCTAGCAAGTCCATCTCGAGCAGCTCGGATGTATGCATCGGCCGAGATGAAGGCATTGAATGCCTCTTTTGAAAAGTCGGGGTCACGGAGAGCAGCCCTCTGGCGCCGATGATTCATGGCGCTCTCCACTTTAGAGTTTGTGATGGACATATCATCCGAATCCTCTGCGGAAGGACAGTCCGGCGCCACTCCCGTGTCAGCCCCCATCCTTAGGGCTGGGTCCAAAATCTGACTAGTGGAGGCATGACCGGCAGGATCCCTGGACATAGTCCTGTGGAAACTCTTCCTGATATAATGTAGCAGATAATGTCACAGTGTGTTGTGACGACCAGGAGGCATATTTAAAAAGAAATCCATACCTCTTTGATGAAGGTTCTATCGTATTGACGTTCGCCTTTCTCTTTGAAGATTTGCTCGGTGCGGGCACTGCTCTCCTAGGAGATGCCTCTGGTGCACATTGTGGCGTCGAGCGCCTCCCCTTTGGAGCACGAAATAGTGCGGTGGGCGAGGCGTAATGGTGAAGCTCTTTCGAAGAAGGTGTCTCTTGATTACTTACATGCGAGGTAGGAAGGAGGCCGGGATAGTCATCCACGATTGGCACTACTGTGCCATCATAGCTCGCCTGGTAGAATACTCCCTCCTCGAGCTCCACAAATATGTCCGGATCCTCTTTGAATCCGGGGTCAAGGTCCCGGTTGTGATCCTCTGGCTGTGGGGCGGGGTTATGGATCGCCTCGGTAACCTTCCGCCATTCCTGTTACAAATAGATGTGTCAATGTCCACTAAAAGTGATTCTGGGAGAGGATTAAGTAAAGTGGTTGGATTAGAGATCACCCAGCTCGGAGGATTGTACATGGAAAATCCATCCCGACGTTTAAGATGAGTGAACTCCTCTTTCTCCCCTTTGTACAGTTCGTCCAATATTTTGACCAAAGCGGCAGGGGTGTCTGGACACTTCCAACCGCAGCGTGAGGCATCATCCTCCTCATTATAGTGCCACATGGGAAGCCCTCGGTATTGGAGTGGCTGGACCCCCCGCACTATGGAAGTCGCCATCACCTCGATCATTGATAATCCGGACTGGGCAAGTGGCATTATCTTGCCCATCAATTGACGGACTTCCACGCTATCTTCCTCCTCGAGGCTCCAAGGGCGCCAGCTGTGATGTTTCATCAATGGAGCATTTGAAAATTCGGGAAGACCCATTCGAACTGGGCTGGGGAGAGCAATGTCTTCAATATAGAACCATTCTGAGGGCCATTGTTCGGGCGCCTTCATTGGCATACCGAAGAGGTATCCGGTCCCGGCGATGCGCCATACTTCGGCGCCGCCCACCTCGAATATCGACCCCTCTCGGTTGCGAGGGACGAGGCAGAATAGCTTCCTCCACAAATCAAAGTGGTTTTCACAGCCCAGGAAAAGCTCACACAGGGCAACAAAACCCGCAATGTGCAGGATAGAGGCCGGCGTGAGGTTGTGCAGTTGGAGGCTATAATACTCCAGGAGTCCATGCAGGAAAGGGTGGATTGGAAACCCGACGCCTCTCAACAAGTAAGATAAGAATCACACCCGTTCCCCCCTGGTTGGACTGGGGAAATTTTCCGCCAGAACTTTGCCTGTGAAGGAGGTCAATCCTGCTCGAACAGGTACCAGATCTGCGGGGGGGGGGAGGAATCCTTGTGCTTCGAGCTTAACCAACTGCTCATGGGATATAGAACATCTCTCACCATCGCCTTTTTTGAAGCCGTGATGGCGGGAGGAGGAACTAGGGACGCTAGCCATGTTGAATGGTTTCCCCTGGCAAGACTCTGAGGATTTTCCGCTGGGTGTGGAATGGATCTGAGATCCAATCCCATTAACTAGAGGCCTTTCTTACGTGGCCGGGGGAGTTATGTGCAAAAAATACCCCGACCTCTCGTATTCGCTCGACACGTGGAAGCAGAAGGAGTGGAGGCACAAAAGCCGATGGGTGTGATATTAAATGGAAGGCCAAATATAGCTCTTTAAGGCAGGTACTTTGAAGTGATCGGAGGAGGAACCCGCCTTGCAATGCCGAAGACGGTCTACACGCTGGACACCTCATCTTTGAAGCCTGGTTCGGGAGCTATTGAGGGAGTCCCGGATTAAGGGGTCCTCAGACGTTCGGCCTATGTGACATGGGTTGGACTACTGGGCAATGAAGATACAAGATAGAAGACTTCCTCCCGTGTCCCGTAGGGACTCTCCTTTGCGTGGAAGGCAAGCTAGGTGGTCATATGTATTATTTCCTTTTTATGTAACCAAATTTGTACAACCCTAGGCCCCTCCGGTGTCTATATAAACCGGAGGGTTTAGTCCGTAGAGGCAATCATAATCATACATGATAGACTTCTAGGGTTTTAGCCATTACGATCTCGTGGAAGATCAACTCTTGTAACCCCCATACTCATCAATATCAATCAAGCAGGATGTAGGGTATTACCTCCATCTAGAGGGCCCAAACCTAGGTAAAACTTCGTGTCCCCTGTCTCTTGTTACCATCAACCTTAGACGCACAGTTTGGGACCCCCTACCCGAGATCCGCCGGTTTTGACACCGACAGTCATCCTTTTACCGAGGGACACAACTATTCGAATAGATAAACTTCCCTACAGGGATGCACCACATTACCCAACACACTCGATCCCTCTGGCCGGACACACTTTCCTGGGTCATGCCAGGCCTCGGAAGATCAACACATCGTAGCCCTACCTAGGCACAACAGAGAGGTCAGCACGTCGGTCTAAATCCTAAGCGCAGGGGTCTGGCCCATTTCCCGTTGCACACCTACATGTTGTGTACGCGGCCGGTGAGCAGACCTAGCCTCCCTTATACAAGAGCAGGTGTTCTAGTCCAAGCCGGCGTGCGTTGCTCAGTTGCTGATGTCAAGAAGGCTTCGGCTGATACCACGACGTCGAGTGCCCATAACAGTTCCCCCGTAGTTGGTTAGTGCGTATAGGCCAGTGGCTAGACTCAGATCAAATATCCAGATCTCGTTAGGCGTGTTATTTGAAGTATCCACGGACAACGACTAGGACCAAGCCCACCTGTCTCCTAGGTGGTCACAACCTGCCCTGTCGCTCCACCACAAAGTAACAATCGAGGGACATCCGGAACCCACACCCACCACTACCTAGTTGGAACCACCTATCCCTTCAGCCCCCACATCCGAACAGTATCACAAGTGATGTAGCAGTGTAGTAGTATATAGTATACATCCGTGATCACGTCCCGAAGTGATCACGGCTCAGTAGTATATCATAGTAGACGGACTAGAATGTAGAGCCACTGATGAAGTACTAGCAGTCTATACTAAGCATTAGGATGGCAGGTAAAGGTATCGACAATTGTAGCAACAATGACAGGCTATGCAATAGAATATGAGCTATCAAATCGACAACAGTAGCAAACCTAATGCAAGAATAAGGAAGAGAGTGGGCGATATCTGGTTGATCAAAGGGGGTTTGCTTGCCTGGAAGCTCTGCTGCACAGGAAGAAGGGTCGTAAGTGATGCAGTCGCACTCAATGGCATCATCACCGATCTCGGGGTATACCGGAGAAGAAGAGGGGGAAGAAATAGTAAATACGGAGTAAACAAAGTATCAAAAAATATAACAAGGCAATACATGGTGCCAGGGTGATCTAACGCAAGGATAGGTGATACCGGCAAAGGGGGAAAACATCTAGGAAAGTATTCCCGGTGTTTGATGTTTTCTGGCAGATGAAACGGAGGTGGATTGTTGCATGCTCGTTGTGCTAGGGACGTGCGGCGGATGAACGGACTACGTATTCAGATTCACCTTGTCGATCTGAGCAACTTTCATGTAGAAAGTTTTTCATCCGAGCCATGGTTTATTTGATATGAATATCCAAATTTTAATGAATTTCTGGAATTATAATCTCGAAATAAAATGGGTAAAATACTACAGGTGCACAGAGAGTGTGCCCAGAAGTTCACCTATGAGGCTGACTGGTGGGGTCCAGTTGACTGCCCCGTCAGCAGTCACCATGGACCAGTTGACTAGTCAATGGGCCTGTTGGGACCCACATGCCATACACTAAATGTCCAACAATATTTAAATTAACCTAATTATGTTTAATTAGGATGCGGGCCCGAGCTGTCACTAACTTAGTTGATCTTAATCTAAACTAAACGCTACAGTGTTTTGGTGTAGCGACCCGACCTCAAACGGTCAAGTCTCTATGCTTCAGTGTAATCCCTGGACCGGTAATGCTGACACACACAGTACTCGATGGATTTATAACAGAGTAGTAATCACACACTTATTACATCGAATGTCTCAATAGAGAACTTATTACAATAGATATGGCTTAAGGCCATCTAATACGATAACACCGGAAGGCTTGAAAGATAAAGTGAGTCCATCAACTCCAACGGCATAGCTGAGTGCATGACAAACGACCTATCGTGTCTTACTCCTCGTCTGAAAAGTCTGCAACATAATACGTTGCAGCCCGAAAACGGGTCAGCACATGGAATATGCTGGCAAAGTAACATGGTAGCAATGAATAGATAAATGCTAACACTATATGCATATATGGCTGGTGGAGGCTCTATGGTTATATGGTTTTTGCGAAAAGCTAATTTTTCCCTACAACGAAGGAATAAATTTTTATTTAACTATCATGGTAGTTGAAACATTGAGAATGGTACCCCCATCTCAATCCCAATTAAAAGTAATTATCAACGCAACAAATTAGTTTAGAGTGATGAGATACAGTAGGATAATCCAAGTACATGATACTCAAGTTTTCCATAACCGGGGACACGGCTAACCATGATTAGTTTATACACTCTGCAGAGGTTTGCGCACTATTCCCCACAAGACTCGATCTCCTCCGTTGGATTTCTCGCACTATGTGGTGTTTGAGAAACGGATGACCGAGACACAGTCTTTCAGAAGCATTAACTTTTTACTCTGGGTGGACAGTTACACCTACTTTCCCTCTACATCTACTAGCCCACCACCGAAAGAGGTCACACAACATACTCAACGATGCCAAAGCCCATAATGGCTTGTGGCTGCACACAGAAGTTTCTAGCATGAATAATCTCATGATCCCTTTGAGCCTGGGCGGCGGACCATAGGAGGATCGCACGGTATATCCCTGGGATCTCCTAGACAACACTGGTATATACCCAGGTGCCCAAACAAGCAATCCACCCAGATGTGTATTGATACGTCTCCGACGTATCTATAATTTTTGATTGCTCCATGCTATATTATCTTCTGTTTTGGACATTATTGGGCTTTATTATTCGCTTTTATATTATTTTTGGGACTAACCTATTAACCAGAGGCCCAACCCAGAATTGATGTTTTTTGCCTATTTCAGAGTTTCATAGAAAAAGAATATCAAACGGAGTCCAAATGGAATGAAACCTTCTGGAACGTGATTTTCAGAAGGAACATGATCCAGGAGACTTGGACCCTACGTTAAGCAACCAACAGGGAAGCCACGAGGTAGGGGCCGTGCCTACCCCCCCAGGTGCGCCCTCCACCCTCGTGGGCCCCCTGTTGCTCCATGGACGTACTCCTTCCTCCTATATATACCTACGTACCCCCAAACGATCAAAGACGGAGCCAAAACCCTAATTCCATCGCCGTAACTTTCTGTATCCACGAGATCCCATCTTGGGGCCTGTTCTGGAGCTCCGTCGGAGGGGCCATCGATCACGGAGGGCTTCTACATCAACACCATAGCCTCTCCGATGATGTCTGAGTAGTTTACCTTAGACCTTCGCATCCGTAGTTATTAGCTAGATGGCTTCTTCTCTCTTTTTGGATCTCAATACAATGTTCTCCCCCTCTCTTGTGGAGATCTATTCGATGTAATCTTCTTTTGCAGTGTGTTTGTTGAGACCGATGAATTGTGGGTTTATGATCAAGTTTATCTATGAACAATATTTGGATCCTCTGAATTCTTTTATGTATGATTGGTTATCTTTGCAAGTCTCTTCGAATTATTAGTTTTGTTTGGCCTACTAGATTGATCTTTCTTGCAATGGGAGAAGTGCTTAGCTTTGGGTTCAATCTTGCGGTGTCCTTTCCCAGTGACAGTAGGGGCAGCAAGGCACGTATTGTATTGTTGCCATCGAGGATAACAAGATGGGGTTTTTATCATATTGCATGAATTTATCCCTCTACATCATGTCATCTTGCTTAAGGCGTTACTCTGTTTCCATGAACTTAATACTCTAGGTCTGCTCTGCAGGGCCTCCGCATGATCACTAAGACACAAGTGGTACAATGGTGCTCCTCGAGCTGTTTGCTAGAGGTGGGAGAGGGCAAGGCTGGCTCTCTACTCCTCTAGGTCTAAGTCTAGTCCTAACAAGTTCGGAACCCTTTGCATGGGTGCCCTAGGGGGTTTATATAGACCTAACCCCAGAGGTACAATGGTAATCCAACCGAGCGTAGGGCCCGGCTATCAGTCTCTTAGTCCGCCGGCTGCTGGGGCCCGCCACCTGGTGGGCCCCGCCGACTGGTCAGGTACGGGGCCGACAGGCCGCCTCCGCCGCTCTCGGGTCTTGCCGGCTGCTGATAACTGCAGCCGTGACACTAATGACGCAGGCTTGGTCAGGGGATCATGGCTACAGCTCCACCGCCTGGCGGGCGATTACTCTAGCCACTCTGCATCTCGTCTGGTTAGTGGCGCGTGGGACCCGAGGAAGGGGTGGGCCGACTGCTGGGGCGCGACCTCCCTCGGGTCCTACTGGTCGGGCTCTAGCCGTCTTCCGGGCTCTAGCTGAATGGTGGGGCCCGTTGTCCTTGGGTTGTACCGACAGGCCGTCATGGGAGCAGGGCTCTGCCTGCTTGTGGTGATGTCAGGAGTGGTGTGGCAATAGTGCCGCGCCGGGCGTAGATCGCCGGTACGGTGCACTGTGGCCACGCCCGTCCCTGGATCGGGGGGAGGATGGTCTACACTGTAACCACCCCAAGACTTGTCTTTCTTGATGAGGGCGCGGGATTTGTTGGCGCTACGGGCCGACTGCTAGGGGCCGGCTTCTCTAGAAGCCGCCAACTAGGAGTCGGCTGGTCTCGAACTCGGCCGTCTACGGGTAGCCGGCTATTCCTTCAGCTGGCCACTAGAAGGCAGCACTTCATCTTGGTGCCTTGAGGGGCGCAACCCGCCCCGATGTCTTGAAAGGTTCCGGGCCTCGGGTCAGCCTACCCGTGGCCCATTACTCCGACAATGAGAGCATTCTTGTGTGACGAAAATGGAGCATGACTAAACTATATGATTTTGTAGGGATGAACTTTCTTTGGCCATGTTATTTTGAGAAGACATAATTGCTTAGTTAGTATGCTTGAAGTATTATTATTTCTATGTCAATATTAAACTTTTATCTTGAATCTTTCGGATCTGAATATTCATGCCATAATTAAGAAGAATTACATTGAAATTATGCCTAGTAGCATTCCACATCAAAAAATCTATTTTTATCATTTACCTACTCAAGGACGAGCAGGAATTAAGCTTGGGGATGCTTGATACGTCTCCAACGTATCTATAATTTTTGATTGCTCCATGCTATATTATCTTCTGTTTTGGACATTATTTATTATTCACTTTTATATTATTTTTGGGACTAACCTATTAACCGGAGGCCCAGCCCAGAATTGCTGTTTTTTTGCCTATTTCAGAGTTTCGCAGAAAAAGAATATCAAATGGAGTCCAAACGGAATGAAACCTTCGGGAACGTGATTTTCGGAACGAACATGATCCAGGAGACTTGGACCCTGCGTCAAGCAACCAACAGGGAAGCCACGAGGTAGGGGGCGCGCCCTCCACCCTCGTGCCCCCCTGTGGCTCCACTGACGTACTCCTTCCACCTATATATACCTACGTACCCCCAAACGATCAAAGACGGAGCCAAAACCCTAATTCCACCGCCGTAACTTTCTGTATCCACCACCGAGATCCCATCTTGGGGCCTGTCCCGAAGCTCCGCCAGAGGGGGCATTGATCACGGAGGGCTTCTACATCAACACCATAGCATCTCCGATGATGTGTGAGTAGTTTACCTCAGACCTTCGGGTCCATAGTTATTAGCTAGATGGCTTCTTCTCTCTTTTTGGATCTCAATACTATGTTCTCCCCCTCTCTCGTGGAGATCTATTCGATGTAATCTTATTTTGCGGTGTGTTTGTTGAGACCGATGAATTGTGGGTTTATGATCAAGTTTATCTATGAACAATATTTGGATCTTCTGAATTCTTTTATGTATGATTGGTTATCTTTGCAAGTCTCTTCGAATTATCAGTTTGGTTTGGCCTACTAGATTGATCTTTCTTGCAATGGGAGAAGTGCTTAGCTTTGGGTTCTATCTTGTGGTGTCCTTTCCCAGTGACAGTAGGGGCAGCAAGGCACGTATTGTATTGTTGCCATCGAGGATAACAAGATGGTTTTTTTATCATATTGCATGAATTTATCCCTCTACATCATGTCATCTTCCTTAAAGCATTACTCTGTTCTTATGAACTTAATACTCTAGATGCATGCTGGATAGCGGTCGATGTGTGGAGTAATAGTAGTAGATGCAGGCAGGAGTCGGTCTACTTGTCTCGGACGTGATGCCTATATACATGATCATACCTAGATATTCTCATAACTATGCTCAATTCTGTCAATTGCTCAACAGTAATTTGTTCACCCACCGTAAAATACTTATGCTCTTGGGAGAAGCCACTAGTGAAACCTATGGCCCCCGGGTCTATCTTTCATCATATTAATCTTCCAACACTTAGTTATTTTCATTACCTTTTATTTTACTTTGCATCTTTATCATAAAAATACCAAAAGTATTATCTTATCATATCTATCAGATCTCACTCTCGTAAGTGACCGTGTAGGGATTGACAACCCCTTATCACGTTGGTTGCGAGGATTTATTTGTTTTGTGTAGGTGTGAGGGACTCGCGCGTAGCCTCCTACTGGATTGATACCTTGGTTCTCAAAAACTGAGGGAAATACTTACGCTACTTTGCTGCATCACCCTTTCCTCTTCAAGGGAAAACCAACGCAGTGCACAAGACGTAGCAAGAAGGATTTCTAGCGCCGTTGCCGGGGAGGTCTATGCAAAAGTAAACATACCAAGTACCCATCACAAACCCTTATCTCCCGCATTACATTATTTTCCATTTGCCTCTCGTTTTCCTCTCCCCCACTTCACCCTTGCTATTTTATTCGCCCTCTCTCTCTATCATCCCTCTCTTTCTCTATTTGCCTCTTTTTTCCCGTTCCTCATTTGCTTGTGTGTTCTATTGCTTGCTTGTCACGATGGCTCTTCCCCGATTTGGTGATCTTCACCTTAAAAGGTTAGAAGAATCGAAAGCAACGTTGGGAGTTTTATGGTCTTACAATTTGAGCATAATAATTTCTTTAGAAACGAGCTTAAGGAACAAAAAAGCTTTATGAGTTATATGAATAAAGAGCTCAATGATATGTCTAAAGAATTTGATAGTTTGAGATCCCAAATTGCTTGTCTTGAGAAGTTAATGGCTGAAATTTCAGATAAGCAGGCTACCGTAGTTAATAAGATGGCCGCTAAGCCGGAAAACTATGAAAATAAAGATGAAGATCTAAAAGTTATTGATGTGTCCCCTATTAAATCTTTGTTTTGCAATATGAATCTTGATAATGATGGGACTGAATATGATCCACCTTTACCTAGAAGGCATTCAAAAAATTCGGAATTTTTAGATCTTGATGCTAAATTTGATAAAAGTGGGATTGAAGAGATCAAAACTCTAGATGTTAATGAACCTACTATTTTGGATTTCAACGAATTTAATTATGATAGCTGCTCTTTGATAGATTTTATTTCCTTGTTGCAATCCATGCTAAATTCTCCTCATGCTTATAGCCAAAATAAAGCTTTTACCAAACATATCGTTGATGCTTTGATGTAGTCTTATGAAGAAAAACATGAGTTGGAAGTTTCTATCCCTAGAAAACTTTATGATGAGTGGGAACCAACTATTAAAATTAAAATTAAAGATCATGAAAGCTATGCTTTGTGTGATTTGGGTGCTAGTGTTTCCACGATTCCAAAGACTTTGTGTGATTTGTTAGGTTTCCGTGATTTTGATGATTACTCTTTAAACTTGCACCTTGTGGATTCCACTATTAAGAAACCTATGGGAAGAATTAATGATGTTCTTATTGTTGCGAATAGGAACTATGTGCCCGTAGATTTTATTGTTCTTGACATAGATTGCAATCCTTCATGTCCTATTATTCTTGGTAGACCTTTCCTTAGAAAGATTGGTGCAATTATTGATATGAAGGAAGGAAATATTATATTCCAATTTCCTTTAAGGAAATGCATGGAACACTTTACTAGAAATAAAATAAAATTAACTTATGAATCTATTATGAGACCCACTTATGGATTGCCTACCAAAGATGGTAATACCTAGATCTATCCTTTCTTTTTATGCCTAGCTAGGGGCGTTAAACAATAGCGCTTGTTGGGAGGCAACCCAATTTTTTTATTCCTTGCTTTTTGCTCCTATTTAGTAATAAATAATTTATCTAGCCTCTGTTTTGGTTGTGGTTTTTGTGTTTAATTAGTGTTTTTGCCAAGTAGAACCGTTGGGAAGACTTGGGGAAAGTCTTGTTAATCTTGCTGTAAAAAACAGAAACTTTAGCGCTCACGAGAACTGCTGCCAATTTTATTTTGAAAGTGCTATTTAGTTAATTCTTTTTGAAGATGATTAATATGTAAATTCCTCACGTGCAGAAATTTATTTTAGAATTTTTGGGGTTCCAGATCTTGCGCTAGCTACATATTACTACATACTGTTCTGTTTTTGATAGATTCTGATTTTCGTGTGTTGTTTGCTTATTTTGATGAATCTATGGCTAGTAAAATAGTTTATAAACCATGGAGAATTTGGAATACAGTAGGTTTAACACCAATATAAATAAAGAATGAGTTCATTACAGTACCTTGAAGTGGTCTTTTGTTTTCTTTCGCTAACGGAGCTCACGAGATTTTCTACTTTAAGTTTTGTGTTGTGAAGTTTTCATGTTTTGGGTAAGGATTTGATGGATTATGGAACAAGGCGTGGCAAGAGCCTAAGCTTGGGGATTCCCATGGCACCCCCCAAGATAACCTATGGACACCAAAAAGCTAAAGCTTGGGGATGCCCCAGAAGGCATCCCCTCTTTCGTCTACTTCCATCGATAACTTTACTTGGAGCTGCATTTTTATTCACCACATGATATGTGTTTTGCTTGGAGCGTCTTGTATGATTTGAGTCTTTGCTTATTAGTTACCACAATCATCTTTGCTGTACACACCTTTTGAGAGAGACACACATGATTCGGAAATTATTATAATACTCTATGTGCTTCACTTATATCTTTTGAGTTATATAGTTTTGCTCTAGTACTTCACTTATATCTTTTAGAGCATGGTGGTGGATTTGTTTTATAGAAACTATTGATATCTCATGCTTCACTTAAATTATTTTGAGAGTCTCAAATAGCATGGTAATTTTCTTAAATAATCCTAATATGCTAGGTATTCAAGATTAGTAAAAACTTTCTTATGAGTGTTTTGAATACCAAGAGAAGTTTGATGCTTGATGATTGTTTGAGATATGGAGGTAGTGATATTAAAGTTGTGCTAGTTGAGTAGTTGTGAATTTGAGAAATACTTGTGTTGAAGTTTGCAAGTCCCGTAGCATGCACATATGGTAAACGTTATGTAAGAAATTTGAAACATGAGGTGTTCTTTGATTGTCCTCCTTATGAGTGGCGGTCGGTGACGAGCGATGGTCTTTTCCTACCAATCTATCCCCCTAGGAACATGCGCGTAGTGCTTCGTTTTTGATGACTTGTACATTTTTGCAATAAGTATGTGAGTTCTTTATTACTAATGTTGAGACCATGGATTATATGCACTCTCACATTTCCATCATTGCTAGCCTCTTCGGTACCGTGCACTGCCCTTTCTCACATTGAGAGTTGGTGCAAACTTCGCCGGTGCATCCAAACCCTGTGATATGATACGCTCTTTCACACATAAACCTCCTTATATCTTCCTCAAAATAGCCACCATACCTACCTATTATGGCATTTCCATAGCCATTTCGAGATATATTGCCATGCAACTTTCCACCATCCCGTTTATCATGACACATTCATCATTGTCATATTGTTTAGCATGATCATGTAGTTGACATAGTATTTGTGGAAAATCCACTGTTCATAATTCTTTCATACATGTCACTCTTGGTTCATTGCATATCCCGGTACACCGCCGGAGGCATTCATATAGAGTCATACCTTGTTCTAGTATCGAGTTGTGATCATTGAGTTGTAAATAAATAGAATTGTGATGATCATCATTTAATAGAGCATTGTACCAATAAAAAAGAGAAAGGAAAAATAAAAAAAGAAGGCCCCAAAAAAGAAATGAAAAGGGACAATGCTACTATCCTTTTTTCCAAACTTGTGCTTAGAAGTAGCACCATGATCTTCATGATAGAGAGTCTCTTGTTTTTTCACTTTCATATACTAGTGGGAATTTTTCATTATAGAACTTGGCTTGTATATTCCAACAATGGGCGTCCTCAAGTGCCCTAGGTCTTCGTGAGCAAGCAAGTTGGATGCACACCCACTAGTTTCTTTTGTTGAGCTTTCATACATTTATAGCTCTAGTGCATCCGTTGCATGGCAATCCCTACTCCTTGCATTAACATCAATCGATGGGCATCTCCATAGCTCATTGATTAGCCTCGTTGATGTGAGACTTTCTCATTTTTTGTCTTCTCCACATAACCCCCATCATTATACTCTATTCCACCCATAGTGCTATATCCATGCCTCACGCTCATCTATTGCGTCAAGGTTTATAAAGTTTGAGATTACTAAAGTATGAAATAATTGCATGGCTTGTCATCGGGGTTGTGCATGATGAGTGTCGGGGGTTGGGTGCGACATATGCCAAAGGATAGCTTATCATGGTGGGAGCGAGTAGAACGTCGCCGGTGCCTGGAAGCGGGATGAGGCGTAGACACGAACGCCGACGTACTTTATCCAGGTTTGGGGCTCTCCTAGGAGATAACACCCCTAGTCCTGCTCTGTGGGGCCTCCGCATGATCACTAAGACACAAGTGGTACAATGGCGCTCCTCGAGCTGTTTGCTAGAGGTGGGAGAGGGCAAGGCTATCTCTCTACTCCTCTAGGTCTAAATCTAGTCCTAACAGGTTCAGAACCCTTTGCATGAGTGCCCTGGGGGGTTTATATAGACCTACCCCCTAGGGGTACAATGGTAATCCAGTCGGGCGTAGGGCCCGGCTGTCAGTCTCTTTGTCCGCCAGCTTCTCCGTCGGCTGCTGGGGCCCGCCGCCTGGTGGGCCCCGCCGACTAGTCAGGTACGGGGCCGACAGGCCGCCTCCGCCTCTCTTGGGTCTTGTCGGCTGCTGATCACTGTAGCCGTGACACTAATGACGCAGGCTTGGTCAGGGGATCGTGGCTACAGCTCCGCCGCCTGGCGGGCGATTACTGTAGCCACTCAGCTTCTCGTTTGGTTAGTGGCGCATGGGACCCGAGGAAGGGGGCCGACCTCCCTCGGGTCCGACTGGTCGGGCTCTAGCCGTCTTCCGGGCTCTCGCTGATTGGTGGGGCCCGTCATCCTTGGGTCGTACCGACAGGCCATCGTGGGAGCAGGGATCCACCTGCTTGTGCTGATGTCAGGAGTGGCGTGGCAACAGTGCCGCGCCGGGCGGAGATCTTCGCCGGTATGGTGCACTGTGGCCACGCCCGTCCCTAGATCGGGGGGAGGATGGTCTACACTGTAACAACCCCCTGTCTTGTCTTTCTTGATGAGGGCACGGGCTTTGTTGGCGCCATGGGCCGACTGCTAGGGGTCGGCTTCTCTAGAAGCCGCGAACTAGGAGTCGGCTGGTCTCGAACTCGGCCATCTACGGGCAGCCGGCTATTCCTTCATCTGGCCACCAGAAGGCGGCACTTCATCTTGGTGCCTTGAGGGGCGCAGCCAGCCCCGATGTCTTGAAAGGTTCTGGGCCTCAGGTCAGCCTACACGTGGCCCATTACTCCCATAGTAGTCCCCGAAGCTGGTGAGTTGCGGCGGCTGAGCAGCCGAGGAGCCTCAGCAGTTTTCTTCTCCGAGTGCTTGAGGTGGAGCTTCGTCCAACTTCTGCCGGGCCGACTGGCACGAGTTGGCCGCGCCCAGTCTGACTTATCCAAACTTCGAATGCGTCGGCGAGAACCAAGTGGCGTGCTAGCTTAGCCTCCAGGCCACCACCCGTTGTGGTCATGTCATGTGGCGCCAAGCGCCGGTCCAGTCTGCCAACCCACGTCCACGATGGGACACGCCTGCGGGCGAGGCCCACCACTACCACGCGTCGGCGCGCGAGCGGATCCGCTGCGGCCGAGGTGGGCGGTTGGGGTTCCCACGGAGTTACTGCACGCAGTATCTTGCGTGATAAACGTGGGGGTGTGGGGTCGTGGGCATAGTAAATCCCACGATCGCCCCCTCGGCTTAACAGCCCATAGGCCTATAAGTAGGGGGGGAGGGGGAGCGGCGGAGCACGCGCATCCCTACTCCCTATTCTTTCCTCCTTCGTCTTCGTCTCGCCGAAGCGCCCCCAAGCCACGTTTGAGCGCCACGGTGGTTCATCTCCGATGAGCTCATCCTCCAACCCCACGCCCCCATGGCGCGCTCCGGTGCATGGGATGGCTCCGAGGTTCATGATGACCACATCTACTTCCTCCGCCAGAGGCAGCGGCTCCCCAGCGAGGACCACATGAGGGTCCGCCTCGCGCCGAGGAGGGAAATTTCGCCGGCGCCGGAGGAGGGAGAGCGGGTCGTCTTCCGCTCGCACTGCCTGCACGACCTCGGCCTGTCGGCGAGCAGCTTCTTCCAATCCTTCCTCGAGTTCTACGGTCTCCAGCCGCACCACCTCACCCCGAACACGATGGTGCTGCTGTCCGCCTTCGTCACCTTGTGCGAAGGCTTCCTCGGCGTCCTCCCCACGACCAAGCTCTGGGGGGGAGTTCTTCTACATCATGCTCAGCACCCTTGTTGCGGGTGTGCCGGCTCAATGTGGCGCGTTCATCACGGTGCAGAGGCCGGCGGCCGAAAACCCGTTTCCTGCCATCCCGTTGATCAAGTCGGTGAAGATGTGGCAGTGGTCGTATTTCTACGTGAAGAGCGTCTTCGCGGAGGGCGACTGGGTCAACTTGCTGGCTCCGGCCCGCCGGCTCGGAGGCGGCCCAACTGGCCGTACCGGGCCAAGACGTTGTCGCCCTCCGGAGCCGCCACTATCGCGCGGCTCCAAGTGCTGACACAGTCGGAGGGCCTGACCAGGCCCGACTTGCTATCCGCCTTCGTGGGGCGCTGAGTGCTCCCACTCCAGAGCCGCCCTCACATGATCTGCCAGATGAGCGGACATCGGGACCCGAGTCGGCTGTGCACCAAGGAGATGCCTCACGCTGAGGTAGCTCACATGGTGAACTACCACTACAAAAAAATACACTTCCATGATGATACGTGTTTGTCACAGTAGGTCACGTTTTTTTGTCATGCATGTAGATCCATGACAAATTTATGACAGAATCAAGATAGTCATACCTGTGTTGTCGTAGAAGTGTTCCATGACATTACCAAAATTATCATCACGGAAGTGTCCACTTCGATGACGATAAATCGCGCGTCACAGAAGTGCTTTCATCAAGGGTGACCAACACGTGGCATCCATCGTAACGGAATGTCGTTAAGCTATCGGGTCGGGTTTTGGATCCGATAACCCGTTAACAGCCCTGACCAATGGGGATTTTCCATGTGTAAAATCATCATTGGCTGGAGGAGACACGTGTCAGGTCCGCGTTGGCACAGGTGTCACCCATCCAATGGGAGAGAAGCGCCTATGATATGTTGACACGTGGACCGGCCCATCAAGTTTAAATGGGCCAGCCCAACTGAAGGCCCACAAGATTTTGCGGACCATAATGAGCTGGCCCAGCTAAAGGCCCACAAGGTTTTGCAGGCCATAATGGGTCGGCCCAGGTAAAGGGCCACAAGATTTTTGTGTGCCATAATGGGCCGGCCCAGGTAAAGGCCCACAAGATTCTTGCGGATCATAATGGCCCGGCCCAGCTAAAGGCCCATGAGATTTCGCCGACATTAATGGGCTGGCCCAGTTGTAGGCCCACAAGATTTGGAGGACCCTAGTAGGCCGACCCATTAACTGGTTGCCATGTTTTGGGCCAAATGCCGGCCCATATTTGATCTGGTCCATTAATGGCCTGCCACGCTCCGGGCCTAATAGTGGCCCATATGAGATCCGGCCCGTTAAAATCCTACCACGTTCTGGGCCAAATTACGGTCCAGATTAGGTCTGGGCCTTTAAGAGGCTTTGGGCTCAATTATGGCCCATATCAGAATCGGCCCGTCAACTGGGCACTATGCTTTTGGGCCCACTTGTTAAAGGCCCACTTAGTAATTCGGCCTGATATTAGTTTTGGCCTATTAAGGGCCCGTTTAACATTTCGTCACTATATTAATTTCGGCCTGTTAAAACCCTTCATATAGTTGGGCCTAACTACGGCCCAGTTTGCATCCGGCCTGCTTGCAACCGATATCTTATTGGGCCAAACAAGGACCGAGACAATTTTGGCCTCTTAAAAGCCCGTGATTTGATTCGCACAATCATGGGCCGGGGTTCATTTCGGGCTGCTGCCGGCCCGTGAGCTGTTCGGCACGTTTCAGGCCCAACCACTAGTAGAAAAAGGGTCAAATGTGAAGCACATTAGTGCCGGTTTGAATTTGAGCCGGCACTAATGTGTGCATTAGTGCCGGTTGCAACGGCTAGCCGGCCACTCTCATTAGTACCGGTTCGTGGCGAACCTTTAGCACCGGTTCGTGCCACCAACTGGTACTAAAGTGAGTGGTGGCAGGATATTGTCAGTCTGGGGCCCCTCCAGCACCTTTAGTACCGGGTCGTATCACGAATTGGTACTAAAGGTCGTCCTACATAGACCCTTCGTCCACCCAAGCTCGCTCTGTTCTTCCCCTTTCCCCTCTCCTCTCTGTTCTTTTCCCTCTTCCTCTCAAGCTCATCACACATTTTGCCCAAAATCTGTCAAGATTTGAAGGCCCCCATCCATTCAAATGATCACAAAGGTTAGCAACTTTGTCCTTTCATCTCTCATTGCTAGATTAGCTCGTGCAATGCTTTATATAGTGATTGATTTTTGAGTTTAGTAATTTTGGGAGGAATTATATATATGTGCTAGTATTTGATTTATATGCAATTTGAGGTCAAAAATAACACTTAGTTTGCATATGTAGGTGTGGTTTACTTAGTACCTTCTAAATCTCCGTCGTAACCACCGTCGATCACTTGCAACGTCCCGTCACCGGCACCACCTTGTGGTGAGCCTCTTGTTCATGAAGTTTTATATAAAAAATTGATGTTTGTGTGATTTGGATATATAGTTACTCGTATAATTATCTTACCCATACGTTGTTTGTTATACATAGTGCCATGGTTTTGATATCCGTCCCCGTCGGCCCTCGTCCGGGTTATGATTCGGATGTGGTATATTCTCTTTTAAAACTATTCATTGCATTTCATGTTTATGACAAATTATTCCCATCAAGTTGACATAGATATTTGTATGTAGGAGGTAGTTGAACCGGAAATTCCAACCGACCCTATTGTCGAGAGGTTAAATTTAGTTGAAAGAGAAAACAAGGATTTGAAGGAAAAATTGAAAAGAATTGAGGGGGAGAAGATGGAATTGGAGTTGCATGTTGCCAATGTCATCGATGATCACAAGATTAAGATGGAGAAAATGCGCTTGAAGATTAGAAAGATTAGAAAATATGCCATTCATTGTGAGGCCTAGTATCATTATGGTGTTGGATCAATTTTTACCTTAGTTGCGATCTTGATCGCATTTGTTGTTGCATTTAAATTCTTTAGCTAGAGAGTTATTTGTTTGTTGCATTTAAGTGTTGTATGATCTTTATGTATGAACTTTATGTATTGCATTAATTTGGTGTTTTTGGTGCTGTATATTGAAGATGAGCCGGGAATGGATGTACGATGACCGATGCTCTCCCAAGTTCATTAATGGCATGCGTACTTTTCTACTTGCGGCTGAGGCAAACAAGCGGGCGGATGGTTTTATGCCTTGTCCATGTGCTGGCTGTAAGAATGGTGACAATTACTCTACGTCAAGAACCATTCACGTCCACCTATTTGAGTCCGGTTTCATGCCCGACTATAATGTTTGGACCAAGCATGGAGAAAGAGGGGTTATGATGGAAGACAATGAAGAAGAAGAGGACGACGACAGCTATCCTGGCCATGGGTTCCCTGAATACGATGATACAACAATGAGGGAAGAAGCTGAGCCGATAATGCCGGAAGAAGCTGAGCCGGCAATGCGGGAAGAAGCTGAAGAAGAGGCATCGGATGAGCCCGTTGATGATCTATGTCGGGCCATTGCCGATGCAAAGAGAAACTGTGCAAGTGATTTGGAGAAGAAGAAGTTGCAGCGCATGTTAGAGGATCACAAAAAATTGTTGTACCCAAATTGCGTAGGTAACAAGAAAAAGCTGGGCACCACACTGGAATTGCTACAATGGAAGGCAGAGAATGGTGTATCTAACAAGGGATTTGGAAAGTTGCTGGTAATGATAAATAATATGCTTCCAAAGGACAACGAATTGCCCGAGAGTACGTACGAAGCAAAGAAGGCTGTTTGCCCTCTAGGGTTAGAGGTGCAGAAGATACATGCATGCCCTAGTGATTGCATCCTCTACCGCGGTGAGTACGAGGATTTGAACGCTTGCCCAGTATGCGGTGCATTGCGCTATAAGATCAGCCCCGATGACCCTGGTGATGTCGAGGGCGAGCGCCCCAGGAAGAAGATTCCTGCCAAGGTGATGTGGTAAGCTCCTATAATACCACGGTTGAAACGTTTGTTCCAAAACAAAGACCATGCCAAGGCGATGCGATGGCATAGAGAAGACCGTAAGAAAGACGGAAAGTTGAGAGTACCCGCTGACGGGTCGCAGTGGAGGAAAATCGAAAGAAAGTACGGGAAGGAGTTTGCAGATGACGCAAGGAACGTATGATTTGGTCTAAGCGCAGCTGGCGTTAATCCTTTTGGGGAGTAGAGCAGCAACCATAGCACCTGTCCTGTGACTCTATGTTTGTATAACCTTCCTCCTTGGTTGTGCATGAAGCGGAAGTTCATTATGATGCCAGTGCTCATCCAAGGCCCTAAGCAACCCGGCAACGACATTGATGTGTACCTAAGGCCATTAGTTGAAGAACACTTACAACTATGGAATGGAAAAGGTGTACGTGCGTGGGATGAGCACATGGGGGAAGAATTTGACCTAAAGGCATTGCTGTTCGTGACCATCAATGATTGGCCTGCTCTCAGTAACCTTTCAGGACAGAAAAACAAGGGATACCGCGCATGCACGCACTGTTTCGACGATACCGACAGTATATATTTGGCTAATTGTAAGAAGAATGTGTACCTGGGACATCATCGATTTCTTCTGAGCAGGCATCCCGTAAGAACGAAAGGCAAGCATTTCAAAGGTGAGGCGGATCACCGGACGAAGCCTCGCCACCGTACTGGTGCTGATGTACATGATATGGTCAAGGATTTGAAGGTGGTCTTTGGAAAGGGTCCTAGTGGACAACCTGTTCCGAATGACACTGACGGACGCGCACCCATGTGGAAGAAGAAATCTATATTTTGGGACCTGCCCTATTGGAAAGACCTAGAGGTCCGCTCCGCAATCGACGTGATGCACGTGACGAAGAATCTTTGTGTGACCCTACTTGGCTTCTTGGGCATGTATGGGAAGACAAAAGATACACCTGAGGCATGGGAGGACCAGCAACGTATGCACTGAAAAGACGTCATACATCAGGGTCATGCAAGCTACGCTCTTACCAAAGAAGAGAAGGAAATCTTGTTTGAATGCCTGCTCAGTATTAAGGTACCATCTGGCTTCTCGTCGAATATAAAGGGAATAATAAACATGGCAGTGAAAAAGTTCCAGAACCTAAAGTCTCATGACTGCCACGTTATTATGATGCAACTGCTTCCGGTTGCATTGAGGGGGCTTCTACCGGAAAACGTTCGATTAGCCATTGTGAAGCTATGTGCATTCCTCAATGCAATCTCTCAGAAGGTAATCGATCCAGAAATCATACCAAGGTTAGAGAATGATTTGGTGCAATGTCTTGTCAGTTTTGAGTTGGTGTTCCCACCATCCTTCTTCAACATCATGATGCACATCCTAGTTCACCTATGTGAAGAGATTAACGTTTTGGGTCATGTATTTCTACACAATGTGTTCCCCTTTGAGAGGTTCATGGGAGTCTTAAAGAAATATGTTCATAACCGTGCTAGGCCAGAAGGAAGCATCTCCAAGGGCCATGAAAATGAGGAGGTCATTGAGTTTTATATTGACTTTATTCCTAACCTTAAGCCGAATGGTGTTCCTACATCGCGGCATAAGGGCAGACTGGATGGAAAAAGGCACGCTAGGAGGGGAACAAATAATATGTATGGATGGACATTCTCTCACTAAAGCACACTACACATTTCTACAGAATTCCGCCTTGGTGGCTCCGTATATGGACGAACACAAGAATTTGTGATGCTCCAAACACCCGGAGCGGTCTGATAACTGGATTGCATGTGAACAAACCAGGAGTTTCGCCAGCTGGTTGCAGACACGTACCATGCATGACGCTCTATTGAAGATGACCTGTACTTGCTGTCCCAGTTACCATCTTCGAATATAATGACTTTCAATGGGTACGAGATAAATGGTAATACATTTTACACGATCGCCCAAGATAAGAAGAGCACCAACCAAAACAATGGTGTCCGCTTTGATGCAGAAACCAAGACGAGAAAGGAAACATATTATGGTTATATATAGGACATATGGGAACTTGACTATCGACGTTGTTAGAAGTTTCCTTTGTTTTGGTGCAAATGGGTCAATATGACACGAGGCGGGGTAACGGAAGACCCGTAGTACGGAATGACAATAGTGGATCTCAACAATCTTGCATATGCAGACGAACCATTCGTCCTAGCCAATGATGTGGCACTGGTTTTCTATGTGAAGGACATGTCTACCAAGCCAAGAAAAAGAAAAGATAAGGAAGTGAATGCATCGTACGATGAGCCAAAGCGGCACATAGTTCTTTCTGGGAAGAGAAACATCATGGGAGTGGATGACAAGACAGACATGTCAGGAGATTATGAAAAGTTTGATGAAATTGCTCCATTCACAGTGAATATTGACCCGAGCATCCAGTTAAATGATGAAGATTTTCCATGGCTACGGCACAAAGGGACACACGTGAAGAAAAAGTTTCACACCCAAAGATCTGGGATGTGATCGGCATCACTATCATCACTTTCTTCTGTGTTTCACACCCAGGAGGGAATCTCTGTAATATTTAGGGCAGCTAGTTATGTGTTTTGGCATTTGAAACACGAAGAAATTTTATGTGCAAGCAAATTCTTTCCTGCATTTACTGATTTTTTCAGCTAAATGACCCTGAAATTGAAAAGCATTTCAAATGAACTCAAAAAAGGTTTAAAGTTGGCATGGTATCATAATTTCACCCACATAGCATGTGCAAAAAAGTAGAGAGGGTTACCGCAAAAACTGGATGCACTTCGTGTACAAAATGGACAATCTCTTTCGAAGTATCAGGGTTTCGGACGAAAACTCATCCGTTACAAAGGAATTTCATTTTTTAAATAACCTGAGCATTACCAAATTGAATATAATGATAAATAACACTAATATTAAACATAAGAAAAAAGAATCACTGAAAAATCTATTTTCAAAGTTAAGTTATTCACAAACTAGTGATTCACACAAATTTCAAATAATTCAAAATTTAAACTATTCAAATTTGTAAACTACCGGTACTAACATAAAGTTTGTAATTTTTTGTACCTAAAGCAAAAATATTTACAAAGAAACTCTAAATACAGAAAAAAAAACAACTCAAAAATAAATAAAACAAAAATAAAAAAGCAAAAAATAAGAAAAAAAAGCCCACCTACTGGGCCACAGCGGCCTGCATACGACTAGAAACCCAAATTATAGTTTGGCTAGGATGCAGGCCCACTAGCCCAGTAGGCCCAATAGGGCATCGCAGCAGAGGTAGGCCCAGAAGGCCTGCTTAAGAGAGGAGCTCGAGACAGCAGCGACGGCGGGGCTTATAAGCAGGTGCGAGTGCCCCTCGGCTAGCGAGGTGGGACTAAACTTTTGCGCCCCTAACCTGGCAGCGCACACCCTTTAGTACCGGGTCATGGCTCCAACCGGTACTAAAGGGGGGCCTTTACTACCGGTTGGCGCCATGACCCGGTACTAAAGGTGGTGCGGTTCCCGCCGCTTCGCCTGGCCAAAACAGACCTTTACTACCGGTTGGTGGCTCCAACCGGTACTAAAGGTGGGTTCTATATAAGAAAACACTTCAAAAAAATTCAGTTTCTCATCTCTCCCTGCTTCTTTCTCCTCTGCCCCGTCGCCACCGCCCCTCATCGCCGCCCCCGTCGCCGTCCGTCGCCGTCGTCGTCCCCGTCGTCCTCGTCGCCGCGCCGCGCTCCGTCCTCCCGTCGTCCCCGCCCGGCCCGTCTCCGTCCCCGTCATCGCCGCCCCGTCCCCGTCATCGTCTCCGTCTTCGTCCCCATCCCCGTCGCCGCCCACTGTCGTCGCGCCTCGCCGGTGAGCTCCTGCCCCGGCCGCCAACCACACAAACACACACACACATTGTTATAGAATTGTTAGCAATCTTTCTGTTTTTTAGTTATAGAATTATTAGAAATGTTAGTTTTAGTTAGAGAAATGTTAGTTATATAGAAATGTTAGTTATATAGAAATATTATAAATGCTAGTTATATAAAAATGTTAGTTATATTAGAAATGTTAGTTATATAGAAATGTTAGTTATATAGAAATGTTTTTTAGTTATAGAAATATTAGAAATGTTAGTTTTAGTTATATAAATATTAGAAATGTTAGTTTTAGTTATAAAATTTAGAATTTGCATATATGAAATCACAATCCATCATTTAAAAATGTTACTTTACTTTTGCGGCATATAGTATTTGTTTTCGACGATGCCCGGCCCGCATCCTCGCCGTCCACCCGTTCACGACGACGTCCTGCTTCAGAGGACCCATGTCCGGGACTGGGCTCCGCCGGGCTGGCACTGGGAGGTGCTACCTTCAGGGGCGCGACGCTTGGTGAGGAACCCGGCCCCGGGTCCCGTCGTCGACCCTCATCTCCTTTGGTGGCGTTCGCGTGGGCCATTTTCGGTGCGGAGGGAGCCGGCCCCGCTGGAGGTGGTACGTCGCCGTGTCAGGGAGGAGGACGAGCACGTCCATCACTACATGGCTGCTATGGACGTCAGGTTCTCCAATACCTGGCAGGTTCTTTGGGGAGATCACCCGAGCTATGATCCAGTGATGGTTCCTTCACTTTGGTTGTCCACCACCTAGATTACTCTCTAGTATTCGATCTTTATTAGCTAGCTAGCTAGCTAGTGATGTATTCAATATATAATATTCGAGATTATATATGTTATTCGAGACGATGTATTCTATATTATGTCTATTATTCGAGACGATGTATTCGAGATTATATTCGATGATGCTTATTATGTACTATTATTGATTCAATTTTTCCTTATTAATTGATTGCATCCATGCATTGTAATTTGAATATATTTCTTTTGGATTAGTTAAACAAAACCTATGGCGGACAATACCGACAGAGAGGGAGAAGAGGCCCTGTTCAATATCATACGCAATCCTCACGGGCCAGATGATGATCAGAATGAAGAAGATTATGACAGCTCAGAATATCTAAACAACACCGGGGAGGGTGATATGATATTCGATCGCGACGACCGAATTGATGAAGTCATGAACTATGAACATGACGAAGAAAATGTTGATCTTGAAACAACAAAGACCGGCGAGGTATATATATTTATATAGGCAGGCATTTGGTGATCATCACATGTTTTAAATGACTTGAAGATATATTAATGAATCGATCTTTCTTCTTTCATCCATCCGGATCGAGCAAATCTTCAGGCAACAGGAAACGAGGCCCGAAAAAAAGTTGAAGGAGGGCGTAAAGTACAATATTGCGTCCATCAAACCTAATGGTGAACCATTAGCGCCTAAGAAGATTGCGGACAAGTTCATTCGTCAATGCGGAGTTCTTGTGAACGACCAACTCCCGATCTCCCTTCAAGAATGGAGAGAGCCAGCAAAGCCACGTCCAGGAGTTACTTTTGTCGACGACAGACAAAAACTTCTGCTTTGGGAAACGCTCATGGAACATTTCACCCTACCAGATCATTTCACAGATGCAGATGTGGAGAAAGTCAAGGACGCTGCTCTTAGGAAGATGGCGGTTGCATTCAAGAACCACAAGACTCGTGAATGGGCCAAGTACGTCAAGGGACGAAGGAAGACTCCAGTATTCGAGGGAACACTAGAGAAGGAAAGTGCTCATTGGGACGATTTCATGAAATTCAAGGATTCGGAATTATCTAAGGAACGATCGAGAATAAACAAGGCCAATGCCGCAAAAAAGGATAAGTTCCATAAGCTGGGGCCAGGTGGCTATGCGGTGGGAATACCTAAGTGGGCTAAGTCTGAGAAAGAGATGCTGGATGCAGGTGTCACTCCAGAAAAATTGAGCTAGCCCCCCAGGTGCAGTACTTGGTTCTATGCGCATGGGGGGGAGTTGGACCCGAAGACAGGGAAAGTTTCGAAGAAGGCATGTCTGGATGGAGCCGAAGATAAGCTACTTGTTGCAATAGAAGAGGCTCGATCGGGGGTGTTCGAGCCCAACAAAGAGAACGACGAGCTTACGCGTGCCCTGGGAAATCTTGAACACCCGGGAAGAACACGAGGCATGGGCGCTATTCCGTGGTATGAGGGGTTTTCGGACTGGAACGCCAACTACAGAACCCGTGCGAGAAAGAAGATTGCGGAGGAGAAGAAGAGGAAGATGGAGGAGGAGCAGAGGAAGCTAGACTATGGACGCCTTCAAGGCCTAGAATCATCGCACGCGGACTTGGCACTCAAATTCCAGCGGCAGCAGGAGCAGATCGACTCACTTAGCCAGCAAAGGGGGTCTCAGCAGCTAGCGGATGATCCACCATTGGATAGCACCGTCCCATCCATGCCGAGAAGCAGCGTGGGTTCCGCCCCGGGCGACGCATTGCTGGATAGCTACCCAGTGGATGACATCATGGAGAACACTAACTACGAGCTACACTTCAAAATGAAGAGCATATCCATGAAGGTGGCGGACGCCCTTGCTTTTACAAATCCCCCCGAGGCAACCTTCCATTGCAACCCGATTCCAGCGGGCTATGCTCGTGTCTTGGTTGATGAGGTGGTGGACCAATATTCGAGGATAGAGCTTGACATTCCTTGAGGTGACGATGAGCACACACTGGGAGAGGCCAACCATCATATCATCCTATGGAGAAAGGATTGCATCATCTTTCGAAGGCCACCGACACCGCGTCATCCGACTCCTCATCGAAGTCCGCCACCGAGTCAGCAGACTCCCGCTCCTCCAAGTCCACCAACGCGTCAGGCCACTCCTCCTCCAAGTCCGACACAGCTTCAGGCCACTCCTCCTCCTCCAAGTCTGGCAAAGCGTCAGGCCACTCCTCCTCCAAGTCCGGCACAACTTCAGGCCACTCCTCCTCCTCCAACTCAGCCACGTCAGCCGTCTTCGCCGCCTCAGCAATC
Source organism: Triticum aestivum (assembly GCF_018294505.1). NCBI lineage: Eukaryota > Viridiplantae > Streptophyta > Magnoliopsida > Poales > Poaceae > Triticum > Triticum aestivum. The sequence continues at coordinate 224,914,392 of NC_057812.1, read as the reverse complement.
ACGAAAGAGAGCCGCCTCAGCTATGGTGATTTCAGTATGGTCCAAGCCTCGCGCCTCTTCCGCAGAGGCCTTATGACAAGTCCAAGGAGGAAAACGTAGCCATATCGAAGGCCGAGGTGGAAGCCCATTTTGCACCGAAACCGCCACCGCCGCCAAGGGAGAAAGTGCCTGTGGAAAAGATTGACCACTTCATTCGTATGGCTAGAGCACCAGCTCCCAAGCCTATTGACACAGACTATGAGCGCCACATCAAAAAGTTAAATCGCACACGTCTACAGAAAGAGGAGAGCTCGAACTCGAGCAAATCAGCTGGCAAAAGGAGCGGTAAAACCTTCCCCCGGCTGGGAGAACAGGCGGCGCAATCAATCCCCCCGCTTGTTGTGCCAACAACACATGAGAGTAGGCACGCCCAATATTATTGTAGGCAAACCGTTAACGTTCCCGGGGATGGGCGATGTGGTAATAACCGAGGAGCATATTGAGCAGGCTGAAACGATCGGGATCACTGTTGGACAACTCCTCGATATCGAGCCCATGTCTTCGACTAGAGAGGAGGAAATAAAACGGAAATATGTCCGGGGCCAACCTTTGGTCGAGCCATACGAGGTCAATAAGCTCCCAACGAGAATGTATGAATTGCATCAATGGTACATGGACATTACCAAGATTTCCAATCGAGAGTCCCTCATGGTGAATGTCAAGAAGGATCATTACTTCCATGAGAAAGCTGTGACCGTTGAGTATTCAGAACTATTTCAGCTATCATCAGTTGCTATTGTCTATAAGTGAATTCTTTCTGTAATTTAAGTCTCAAGCTAGATGTATGATCATTTTGATCAATCATTACCTGTAATTATCCTCACTATATTCTTTTCCGTGGTATTATGCAGGATGAAGATTTATTAAATGAAAAAAGGTGGACGCTATGGCATTGGGTTCGTTGACCCAAATACCATTAATGAATGCACATGGAAATTAGATCCATATTACGAAAAAAGTGTAGAGGAAAGCATGCTAGAGTTCTTCAAGCGCCTCAAATACAATGAAGATATACTACTTCCTTACAACTTCGAGTGAGTCACACTGTCTTGTACTACAAATTCTGTTTTTGCCTAATAGCTAGCTACATGTTTTTGCTTACATATGCCCTCTTAATTAAGACATGCAAACGTGTGTGCATGCAGATTTCACTGGATCTTGTTAATCATTAAAGTTGATGAAGGAACAGTTGAAGTACTAGACTCACTACTTAAGAAAGCAAGTGACTACACCATCGTGAAGGGGATAGTCAACAGGTAATTTCAATCATTATTAACTATATCTCGGACTATTTAATTAGTTCGTCATTTCCTGATAACAACTATTTAATAACCCATTTATTCATTTTCTTTGTTGACGGGCAGGGCTTGGGCAAAGTTCATTAGGGCCACTCCAGGCCCATGGAAACAAAATCTGAAATGGTATCGACCCCAGGTAAGTAATTAAGTAGTACTAGCTAGCTGCCATCTCTTTAACTATCATACTTGATTAATTATTATCTGATCAAATTCCATTCTCGTAAAGGCCCTGAAGCAGGCGCCGGGGAATAATCTGTGTGCATACAATGTTTGCGAGAACATTCGCATGATGGCGTCCGAAAGGAGCAGATCTCAAAGACAGGAGTGGGTAAGTTTGTCAGAACACTATTCACAATTTTTACACCATTATCGATATCTAGTCACACAACTAATACCCATGCATATTGATCTCCTTCCTAACAGTTCAAAGAGGTGCGGGAGAAGCTCCTAACAGAGGACCGCATAGAAGCAATTCAAGAGGAAATATTGGGATTTTTGCTCGACCAGGTCATAGATCCCAAAGGAGAATACTATTACCCTCTACCGCCCCCATGAACCACTTCCAACTGTTATCGTGCTCCGAAGGCACCAATTAGGCTAATGCCACTGGCTCCGAAGGCAACAATTAGGAGAAATTATATATATATATATATATATATATATATATATTATGATCGGTTCTACTAGAAATTCTATTTATATATATGCATAACGTGTACAATATGTAGTATCGTAAAATACCAGCAAACGAAAAAGAATTAAATGGAAAACAAAAAATTAAATGAAAAAGCAATCATAAACCCAAACCCCCCCCCAACCTTTTAATACCGGTTGGTGACACCAACCGGTACTAAAGGGCTCCCTGCCCTCGAAGCTGGCTCGTGCCACGTGGTTGCCCTTTAGCACCGGTTCGTGTTGAACCGGTACTAAAGGGGGGGCCTTTAGTGCCTACACTTTAGCACCGGTTACCAAACTGGCACTAAAGGGCCTTACGAACCGGTGCTATTGCCCGGTTCTGCACTAGTGAACCTACATCATGATTGCATGACGGCCCGATTGTGTATCGTAATTTTACGGTTTGGCTGGTTTACTATGAAGACATAATATATATATAGTAAAATAACTACAGCATCGTGAATAAGAAAAAACCTAGACTATACAATAAATAAATTACGGTACATAATCGGGTCGTCATGCAATCACGATGTAGGTTGGGCTTGAAATGTGTCGAACAGCTCACGGGCCGGCAGCAGCCCGAAATGAACCTCCACTAGGCTTCAAAGTTCGCCACTATTATAATAAAGCACAAGAAGACAACATATTACATACACGGGGCATCAAAGATCGCCACCAGTGCAAATAAACACGCCGACAAAATAATATACAAAACCGACAGCACTTCAATAGAGTTCAAGAAAGGTTAGCCCTGCTGGGGAGCTGCAACGCAAGCAGCTGAGCAAGATGATGAGACTGCGCTTGTTCAACACTTATATCTTCCTCACTCTGAAAGATAAACAAGCAGACAGATGACAAGTTTTGCACATAAAAGTATAAGTGCTGACAATTCATCACATTTCATACTGACGAATAAAGTGACATAGTTTAAAATTGCATTAACACAATATGGTATTGTTCAGGTCAAGACATGGCAGGAAATGACATTATGAAGGAGTTGGCAGCTTCACGACACCACTGGATTACAGATCAAGAACTCATAAGTATCAATGGTTAGTGTGTTGTCAATTTATACCATTTCAGATTGCCAAATAAAGAGACGGTTTAAATAATAGTAGAATGATATGACATTGTTCATAGTTAAGACATTGCAGAATATGACATTGTGCTGTAGTGGGTAGGTTCACCACACCACTGGATTACAGATGAAGAACAGAAGCATACATGCAGTGCAAAATAAGATCACTTGCTCTATACAGTTTAATTTACATGGTATGAAGAAGGAACTTGGTTGTACAACTGAAAACTTAAATTGAGAAAGGACAAACTTTTGTTTATGAACTACATAATAAACTTTAAACAAGCAATTTGATGCAAACACCAAAAATAAACAGCTGTTGCGGTCATGCCTAACCAAATATATACAAGAAAGTTTGAAGGCTTGAGATGGACAAACTTACATTATTGGTGAAGACAGGCTCTATAAAGGCCTTGTCCATGCTGATGGGGGGGGCAATTCAAGAAGTTTACCATAGAATCTTCTTCAAAAGCATTGCCTTTATTCTACATTTTGTTAAGAGTAAATATAGATGTGATAATATACGAAAAATGGAGAATATTTAAGATAAGATGAAGAGTGATGCTACATAACCAAGTAGCTATAAATGTAAGTGCAGTGATACAGGCAAAAGGTACAGCCAAGAGCAATGCACAACTAAACTTCTTCAGTACCAACCTTATGGTAGGAGTAAATATAGATCTAATGTGTAGAAAATGGAGGGGAAAGGAAAATAAGCTGCAGAGTGATGGTACATGAACAACTACTTGTCATTATAAGTACACTGATAAAGGACAACATGTACTTACTAGAACAATGCAGAGCTAAAAAACATTGGTATTGGATATATTCTACACTAATGTAACCATTCATACAGATCAGATAATTTGGAGCGAACAATTGATAAGCAAGCTATCATGCATACTGCTGTCACATGATGAACCAGGTATGTATGCAAGTATAGTGATACAGGACAACAGGTACTAACAAGAGCAAAGCAGCGGGCAGCATATTTGCGATAACCTGTCGTTCTTGTCAAACCGGAATTCTTCTTCGAGCAGATTTCCTGCAAAAAAGATCCGTAAGGCACATGCGGAAAAGTAGAAGTTCAAATTGTCATGTGTTTTCATAGACAGTACCTCATCCTGGGAACGAGACCAGTGCATAACAAGGTTTTTCCATTCAATGTTTTCTAAATTTAGCACAGGAGACTTCACCGGAAATTCGTTTATAGACTTGCCATCAAAGTGTGATTTCCTCAGGTAACACTGATACTGCTGCAATGCTTCCTTGAAAAGCACAAGCAAGCTTTGCTCGTCATGACTATCCAGATTGACCCTCGCCTAGTTACAACAATGTAATGTAAATCATTGATGTGTTCAATCAACAGAAAACAGGAAAATAATAACCATGAATAATAGCACTCACACGTAAGTTGGACAGGAAGATGTGAGAATGGTGTTTGTCTTCACAATAATCTTCCCATGATGGGAATATATGCACGTAGTCCCTAACAACATTGAAAGCATTGTCTTTTAAACTGGGAATAAATGGAATGGGGTTCCAATTTGCAGGAATTGGTCGTCTCTACAGTTGGGATAGGTCTTCGGCCGGTGGACTTGCTATACTTTTTGCTGGAGTGGGATTTTTCTATGGTACAGCTAGTGCTATGGCAAATGAAATCGGTATACCTTTTGCTGGAGTGCAGGACATGTGTGGTGGGGCTAGTGGTGTGTCCAGTGAAGTATGGGTACAGTCTGCTGGAGTCGGTCCTACATTTTGTGTCACTAGTTGTACAACCAATATAAGTGCGGTGATGTCTGATTTCTCTGGCACCACCACGTTTTCAAGGACTGTGCTGGTGCTCCTTCGGGTTTGGCAATCACCCTCTTCCTTTTCGATGTCTGATGCACAAGAACATCATTTGAGTGGAAAAACATGGTATGATGACAAATGGAATATGTATTGATAATGGATGGGCATGGCATCTCGACATATATGATGAGTAAACTAAGCAGATGGCGGTGCAAACAAAGTAAAATAAATGCAAGACAACATATGCAAGATACCCGCAATCAATAAAACATTGCAAAATTAGAACAGGCACCTTGATGGGTGAACAGGATAGACCATCTGCCTTTGACTCCTCAAGGTTAGAATAGTCATTAGGATCATATTCTGAACAAGAATCAACAGGTGGGGAGCGTATGAGTTTCATTGCATCCAGAATGGCACTCAATGCCTTGGTGCCAATTTTGTAAGTCATTGAAGTGTTTAGCTTCAAGAGTGGACTGCTGCTATTGCGACACAAAGCAGCTACACAGATCATAGTGTAGATATAACGGGAAAACCTTAAGCATCAGAGTAAAATCAGCAAAGTGGAACTTGCTGGATATATGTGCTAGTATTGCCGGTACGACTAGAAAGGCTTCGGATGGCAGCTCTCTTCAAGTGAAGGTGTGGTACTGTTAATATCAGTGTAACTCTCAAAGGCGACACAGCTCCCCGCATTTCCTTGCTATTCTTATAGGATTCAAGTGGGCAGGCCACTACAAATCCTATTCCTATGTATACAAGATCCTACGAATCAAAGAGGCTCAAAGTGTCCATCACAACCGACCGTATAGACCTCTACACTTCAAATGTCCCTGCTCATCTTCAGTACAAGGAACATACTGTACTACAATCATACTCCCTCCATTCCAAAATATAAGTCTTGGTAGAGATTTCCACTATGGATCACATACAGATGTATCCAGATACATTTTAGAGTGTAGATTCACTCATTTTGCTCCATATGTAGTCCATGGTGGAATCTATACAAAGACTTGTATTTAGGAACGGAGAGAGTACATATTAAAGAAGAACGGAAGAGGAACATGGTAAACAAGAGCAAGAAGATTTTGGATAATAAAATGTTGGTTGTGCAGTGCCCACACATGATGAACCAGAGCGCATTAAGAATGCAACTCCCAGCTGTCTTTCGACCATTTCAGGCGGTTGGATGAAGATCCTACGTCTCCTAACCCTTTTTCTTCCTCGTCTCTGATTCTTCCCATACAGAACACCGCACGGGCCGCCGGCCGGACCACCGGCCCCCACCGCATGTGTTCCGCCGCCACCCCCACCCCCGCCCCAACCCCCACCCGCGTCGAGTTTTCTTCGTTCGGCGAGGCCCCATAACCACCCGAGCCCCTTCGATCGCACCGGCAAACTCCGGCGAGCTCTGAAAAATCGACTGACCCAATTTTGAAATTTAGTCTACTGTGATTTAGCTAGTGTGGAATATAAAAGGGGAAAACCATAAGCATTGGGAGTATAGTGTTGAGCGTGCCATGGCGGATCTGAAGGTGCAAACCGGACAAAGGCAACTTCACAACCAAGACAAGAAATCAGATTAAAGCAGTGGTGATCTATTTTCTTGCTGTGATAAATAAGTTGAGCAGATACGAAAGAGTACCACCTCTGGTGCGGCACCGTGTACGCATTTGCTGAGAATTTGACGGTGCTGCGGTAGCGATGGCTGTTGGCGGCATGGAAGCAGATCTAGGAGGGTAGACGGTGGCGGCGAGGCGTGGTGGATGAGACGGTCGTAGGAGCGGCGCCGGCAAGGTGGACGACGGCGGGGATGAAGCGAGAGGATGGGATGCAAGGATCCCGGTCCGAAGCCGTGGATGAGAGAGGTCGATCTCTTGTAATGGACGGCGGGGTCGGGGTATCAGCTCCGGCATGGTGGAGGAGGACGGCGGTGGATGGGGTGGCGGACGGCGGCGGACGGAGGAGGGTGGGTGGAGAGGGTGTTTTGGCGTCCACGGAGTACGAATGGGGAAAAGGGAGGTAGAGAGGAAGGGGGAACCATGTATTCGGGGCGCGCTTGTCTCAAATGCGAGGAAATTTACAAACTAAGCCCCCGTTTCAAATTTCTACTACATCACAGCAACATTAGTTGGTTGGGGATAGGACGGTAATCTCGCATACACCGAATATTTGACGGCGAGAGTTTGTTTTTGGCGCCCACCATGTATGAATATGAATCGGGAAGGGAGTCGATATCAGCCGAGGACACACTGTGTTTTGGTGCCCACCGTGTATGAATCCGGGTGAGAGGCGGTTACGTCACGTTTGGGTGAAATTACAAACCTACCCCTATCGAAACCTATAGAAATCCAGCAGATAGGCTTTGCGTGGCAGGGATAGGCAGTAGTGATTTCCATCTCGCAGATTTTGGTTTTGGGCGGTTACTGCGACTTTCCCCGCTTCGTTCAAATTTTGCAGAGTGCATGTTTACCGTGCCAACTCAATTCGAATCCCGTTTGTATTCTATTTTTGTTTGGGCGGGATCCCTTTTCAATTGGAATTACATTCTATATACATCATTATTTATATATACTTTCAAAAGCACAACAAAGAATTCTGCTCCTTTATATGTATAATATGATTTACAAATACAACGATCTCGAAATCTTAAGGTTGAATTCGAAAAAATTTAACCAAATTATGTTCTACTAAAATGTATGGATCAGTAATATCTACATATTAAATAACATAGATGTGCGTGAATTCATATGAGTATGCATGTTTGATAGATCAATTTTGGTTCGAGTATGGATTACATGTATCATCATCTCGAATTCAAATATTTGAATCCCTTTTTTGTTCACTCCTTTCACGCCCATCTCTCTCGCATGCATGCTCCTTCAGGTAGCTATCACTCTCTTTTCTCCAGCTCACCCACACGCTCACTTCATGTTTCTCCTATCCTCGCAAACATGGTCTCTCAACCTCTCCCTTGAGAAGTGTCACACTCTCCCTATCATTATACATTACACGGTTTTCATTATCTCTCACGTATCTACTGTTCTCTGGTATCACTCGGTACCTAAGCTTTCTTTTTCACCGCCACACACACAGTCTCCACTCGTCTTTCACTTTGTGTTTCTCTCTATGGGATTCTCTCACACACCCTATATGTCTCTACATATGACTCATACCACTAAAATTACTCTCTCTCTCTCTCCTGTTGACACAACATTTGTTGCGGTCTCCTTTTCGTCTCCATCCCAGACTGACATTATTCATTTGTTTACCGATCAGACAACCCCGACTACCGTCTCCTCTCTCTCTCACAGACACACACACACAACTCCTGCTTCCACTCCCCTTCCCGACTACCGTCTCTCTCACACACACACACAAAACTCTCGCTTTCGCACCCCGACTCGTATTTCTCTTACAAACATTTATCGACTAGCTAGCCTCTAGATAGGTTTATACACCCGCACACTCGTGCTTCCACCATCGCATACACGTCTCTCTCCCGCTCCTTGTATCTATGTAGATTTTTCTTCCCTTCTTGAGACACGCCCTCTCGATCGTGCACACACACACTATCGCCTCATTTTAAGCTGATACATATCGCACACACACTCCTTGTGTCTTTGTCACACATGCACTCCGTCCTCCTCCACTCTCCCTCTCTCTCGCACACACATGGGCTTTTTGCAAAAACTAGCAAGATGCCCATGCGTTGCACGGACCATCAAGATGCATTTGTATGAGTAGTTTATCTTGTGGGGGAAAAGGATGAACAAGGGAAGGCCTCATTTGTAAATGTGGAGAGGGGTGTGGGTATCTTTTTGCAAAATTGCCATAGTTTCCTTCCTATCCGTCAGATATAGATCAGACGGCCTATATTGCAGGATGACAGGCACACGATCATCACCGACAATGCTTTTTATAAGAGTAGGGATAAAAAATAGAGTTGGTGATGATGGTGGGCCTACCATCCTGCAATGTAGGTCACCTGATTTATATCTGACGAATAGGAAGGAAAATATGGCAATTTACCCGCACTCTTCACCGCATTTGCAGATAAGGCCTTCCCTCGTTCATCCTTTTCTCCCACAAGATCTTGGTGTTCCATGCAACGCACGGGCATCTTGCTAGTAAGAGTAGAAATTAGACATATACCACTTCTCGAATCTTGAAACCAACAACGTTCCTCCCTTATCTCATCAAAACCGCCAAAGGAATATATTTTGAGTGAAACATAACATATTTTTAGTGATATAAGTATTTCAAAACTAGACTTTTTTTCTATCAAATCGGTGAATATGTATTAATCTACTTTGATCGTGTGGCAACGCATTGGCACATTGCTAGTAGTTATTATAATTTTTTGGACACCAGACAAACGGTGGAGTACATATACGAAGAGAAGAGGCGCACGCACGCAGTCGGCCTCTCGCTGTCTCGCAAGCATGAGTGTTACGTAAAGGCAGCATTAACAAATAAACCCTAAAACCCTAGGTGCACGATTGCTGCATTCGCGGGTACCGGGTACGTGGTGGAGCACCTTTGTAGGAATAGTCAGCTCGCGTGATAATTTGATCCGTAGGAGTTGATGGTCGGGACCACAGGTGAACGACTCGGAGAGCGGTGGCTCGCCAGTTGCCACAGATCGAGTAGCCATGTTTAAAATATCGTTTTTTAGCAGGGTTAAGAGTTCTGATTTTCAATGGCGCGTTATAAGTAGTAAGTAGTTTTTAGAACGATTGGTATGGAGCGAAAATGAAATTCATAGTACTACGTACCTCCTTGGCATATGGTTGTATGGTTTTTTTGCGATGGAGGTTGTATGGGTTTATGTTGCGAGGTGCTGAACCTGGTAGTTATAGGGCAAATACTATGGTTTAGATTTAGATGCTGGTTTTCAGTAATGAAAATCGGAAGGGGAAACCCTTCTTTGATTAAAAAAACTACTCCCTCCATTCTGGTTTACTAGTCCCCATCGTACTTTGGCTCAAAGTTTGTCCATGAATTTTACTTGTAAAATGTGAATGGAAAACGAGATTTTGTTATACCCAAACAAAAAAGGACTGGAGCGAGTGATTGCTCTGACATGGACGCGACCTCTCATAGCGCAGGCATTGAACCGGCGCGCCGGCCAAGAGGGCCGCACTCGTTGCAGGCCCGGCTGAGCACGCCTCCTCGCCGCGTGCAACCAGCTTAAGACTGCCCTGCCTGCCTTCATTGAATCCGCACGTGTGCCGGCAACATGTCCTTCCGCGAGCTGACAGACATTTTAGAACACAAAAATGACTAAAATATAATTAATTTACGCATGGTCTTTACTTGTTATGCTCGCACTGGTAGCAGGAACTAGTAGAGGATTTTCTTTATTTATAACTCTCCTCACATTTTTTTGGCTTTGAAGTGAATCATGGTTGTGGACATTATGTAAGAATGTGCAGATATCTGTGAACATGAGTTTGATGTGGAAGTTGAACTTGGAATGTCAGGCTTGCGTGTGAACTATACCATGTCCAATGCTTCGTCCGTTATTGTTTGGAAAGTAATTGATGTTATTACATGACCCGAAAAAAAACATTTTGTGCCATATCAATAGATGCACGGACATCACAACAGGCATGCTGACTGGATAAACATTTGAACCTAGCAATTATGAAGGAAATTTTGTATTCACAACAGTTTTAGATAGCAGGAGACGCCTAGCCTACTCTGCCTCTGCTAGCTTATTTCTGGCTTCTTCCATCTCTTCTTTGGCTTGGGTGAAGAGAGCATCTGATTGCTCTTTTCGCTTCTTCAGGAACTCAGCTACATTCTCAAGGGCTGCTGCACGCTTTCTTTTAGCCTTTACTAATGCCACGAGGACACGAACAGCTGACGACTCCACCTGGCTTGTGTGTAATCCAGCATCATCTGGGAATTTGCACCTTGTGTCTAATCGAGCATCATTAGGGAACTGGCACCTCGTGTGTAATCCAGCCTCATTTTGGAAACATGATCTCGAGGTTGACCATACTTCCCTCCTCGCAGGAACTGCATCCTGACATGAAGTTACTTCTTTTTTAGATCAATACTCAGAGCAACCTAGATCCATTTAGTAGAAGCCAGATAAACAGAACTCGAAGAACTGAATTCAAAAGGAAAAAACAGACTACAAGGTGAGAACACCCACTTCCTACATCAAGCTAAAAACGAAAGCATTAGGATGATTAAGACTCTTCTTATTACACATCGAAGAACACCACACTTAATAGAAACAGAAACTACAACATATACACATCGAAGAACACGAGGCTACACGAAAGTAATTGAAAGGGTGTTACTTACCAAAGCTCGTTTTACAGGTTCGGTGCAGCTCCTCTTTAACTTGCCACGCTCCTTGAAGATGTCCCGAATATCCCGTGTTTGGTCTTCATTGCTCCTCTGCATGTTCACACTCGTGGTTTTAAAATCTCAACATGGCAAGAAAAATATACTACTAGTAATACTCACGCATCTTGTGGGCAACATTAAAGCACTCGTCTGCCATGTTAGAGCATCTCCAACAGAATCACAACGCGTGGCGCTTTAAAAATCTCAACATGCTATCTCTACTCTCTTCTCTACTATTATATTTATTTTATATTTTATATTTAATATTTATCTCTACTTCCTTTACTGTCTACTTTTTTTCTCTATACCTTTTTCTTGCAATATAGGCCATCCAATTTATATCTGATAGATATGAAGGAAACAAATGGGAATTTTGCAAAAAGATACCCATACCCCTCTCCAGATTTGCAAATAAGGCCTTCCCTCGTTCATCCTTTTCTCCCACAAGATAAACTACTCATACAAATGCATCTTGATGCGTGCAACGCATGGGCATCTTGCTAGTTCTAAAAACCTTTCCATCATTTTCCACACTACTGGTTGCAGATGAAAAACCTACCCAAGCACAGCGCGATACAGGAGCGACGCACAATTACAAGCTGATATTCTGTTGGACAATGGAGGCTACAACCAATTACTTTTACGGGAACAATAGCACCCAGGAAATTTGAAGGGTAGGTATGAACAAAATTGGAATTGCACATGTACTGCTAAGTGATTCAATACACACATTACCAATCGAGGAGGAGAACGATGGTCGCGGCGGCCTCTGTGAGTCATGGTCGGCAACGGGAGTCAGTTCATTGTCCACGACGGTGGTACTTCCGCGCTTGGCGTCGGCTTCCAGGAAGCAGATCCGAGACCGTGGAAGACGATGTCAGGGAAGAGGCTCCATGTACGACGACGACGGTGGACCGGCTCCAGTGCGGCGTACGAGGTCGTCGATGAGGCAGATGCGCTGCGGTGGATGAGTGTGCCGATGTAAAGGGGAGGAGCACGAAGGCTGCGGTGCCGTGGAGAAGTCTATTTTGCGGTGGGGATAGAAAATAGGGAGTATTCAGGTGCACTACTCTGGGTGCCGGGGTGGGGTTGGCTGGGTAGGGTGAACCTGAAGTTACGAAAACAGCCCCCTACTAAGCGTAATCCGTAGGCCTGTTCCGAAGGCTATGATGGTAACTTCTCACTGCTCGAATCAGGGTCACAGGAGATTTTCCCGCCGACCTCAAAATTTTGTGACACTGGACTCCCCGTGTGGCGTGTTGAGTGATTCGGCTAAGCAACTAGCGAGTAGTAGTAGTAAACTCTGCATATTAGGTTTGACCGAAGTCAAACTTCCTAAAGTTTGACCAAGTTTATAGAAAAATATAAACATTTACCATAACAAATATGTATGATGTGAAAGTACATTCAATAATGAATCTAATGGTATTTATTTGTTATTGTATATGTTAATATTTTTATAAGCTTTCTAAGAGTTTACAAAAATTGACTTTAACCAATGCTAATACGCGGACTTAAATAAAAACGGAGGGAGTACACATTTGTTTTCTTAGTTTGTAGTGAACTAATCATTTGTTGAAATTGTGAAATAAATATATTAGGCTATTGACTTCGAATGTAATGGTCTATACAATTCAATAGTTACAATCATTGTCGAATCCCAAGATGTATACAAGGTCTATAGTACTTCACAACATGCTCAAACTCACATAATCCCAGTCAAATGAGAATCTAAATGCATTTCATAGTTATTACTTTGTAGGATGCAACAAAAACAACCATAACTCTACATCAGCCATTATAGAAGCAACATTTTGACATATCCCAATGTGTGAATGAAACGTGCAGAGAGAGCTTTTGAAGATGGAGCAGATAGGGCGGGAAAGATTGTATGTATGTGGATGAGAGAGTAGGAGACAAACCTAATGAGACGGAGAGAGAGAGAGCGAGATAGAGAGAGGAAGAGAGAGGAAGAAGTTAGGTCTGTGAGAAAGATGGATACATGTAATATACATGAGATGCGTGTGCATCTGGATTCTGTATACATGGAAGGAGAAGAGACAACATGTTTGATGAGAGAGCTGGAAAAACATCGATGAGAGGGGAAGGATCTCGTGGGTTGAGCGATTGACAATTTTGTGCGGCGGAGAGAGGGATTGGTAATTTTGTGCAAGAGAGAGAGAGAGAGAGAGAGAGAGAGAGAGAGGGGGGTGGGGGGATGAGTCAGACAGCCGTCGTCACATCACCCTGCTTCCAAATGACCCCGCATTCTCTAGCGCGGTGTGGTCGCCGTCTTCGATCTTCTCGATGCCCTCTTTGAAGATTGAGGTGTTGTGCATGTTGGGGTGCGAAGAAGCACACGAGAGAGTGGTCACCGTATAACCTTGGATGGGGATGAATTGTGTGCTCGAGGGAGTGTGTGTGTATGTGTGTGTGTGTTGTGCTGCGTGTGTCTCTCTATGTGTGTGTGTGTGTGTGTCAGATATTGAGAGAAAACAAACCTAAGGAGAGAAATGGGTATTCACGAAGAGATTGTGCGGGCCTTGAGGTGGGCAGGGGCCGGGTGAGGGTGTCAAAATGTGCGCGTTGATGCATGTGTTGCATGCGACCGTGCGAGGGACGAACGAATCGAGAGAGATGGTTGTTGTGTTACGGATGCTCCTCTCTATATATATATATCTCCCTCTCTCTCTCTCTCTCGCTCTCACACACACAAGTAAGTCACCAACTTATAAGTCGAAAAGTGCAAAAAGTGACTTATTTTGCCAAACGGACCCAACTTATAAGTCACCCCAACTTATAAGTCATAAGTTGCTCTACCCCAACTTAAAACTTATAAGTCACCCCTTTTTACGTGGGTCCCATCACCTTTACATTAAAAACCAAGGTGGGAAGGTGTGGTCGGGTGACTTATAAGTCAGATGACAACCAAACAGGCGTGACTTATAAGTCACTGATTTTAAGTCACCTGACTTATAAGTCAGGTGACTTATTGGAACCAAACAGGCCCTAAACTAGAAGACCGTTCTCTCATGTATACACAACGTATCGACATCTGTCTATGTCTCACTCATGCATGATCATTTGCACATTCACACCTCTCTATGTCTGTATCACACGCACACCGTCTCCACATTGCCCTTCCGCCACAACACACATATGGACACATACACACGTTCTCTCTCAGTCACACACACAAAATCAATATTAAAAAAACTAGGGCGCACCTAAAACATCCAAATCCAAATAAACACGAACTAGAGCTAAATTCAAATATATGGAAATATTGCAGCATCAAGAACTTTCACAGGAAAAAAGTTGAGTAATATTCGAGGATTTTTTTCACACACACAAAAAGGTTCGGTGGATGTCCTTCGAGCACGACACGGTGATGCACCGTTCGATCGACCGCGCGGCCGCGGTTCACGTGCTTGCACAGGATTCCATATCGTGGTTGTGGTACTAACTAATAAAAGCGCTGCCTAAGTCTAATGTTTACGTGTACTAGTACGGTTTTCTTTTAAGTTTGACCAACTATATATATATAACTAAAGTAAGCTCCCACACGCGCACTCATCAATATGCGACCACCGCCGTTGCGCATGCCGGCGCCCGCTTGCTCCAGCCAACAATTTCTCGCCCATCACCGCCGTGTCGCCGCCATCCCTGTGCCATGAAGCCAAAGGCTCGCCCGCTCACGTCGTCTGTAGTCCCTCCTCGCGATGGCGCTGCATTGCCAAGCACGCGAGCAGCTGGTGGAGCCACGTCTATGCACGCAGCGTACGAAGAGGAGGACGAGCGCGTGCTCCAGCACGCCGACGAGGAGTAACTACGGTGTCATTGTCGTCTGCGCCCGCGCGGAGACGACGCGCATGCTGGCTGTTGTGGCGGAAGCCGGTCACGCGCGCGCGTCGAGCCCGCAAACCGGGTGCGGACGCGGAATCTACCTTCGAGACCTTGAATGCCACATGGATCCGGCAATCTGAAGGAGCAATTTGGGTCAGTCGACTCATGTGAGCCGTTTGATGCAACATGGATGGCTAGAAGGGCTTCTTCCACCTCTTCTGTCATCTTCTTCCTTCGCTCCGTCGAACTTCTTTCACTAATCGACTGACCCAAATTATACTACTAGTACGAACGTATTAAGTACAGTAGAACACGAAGATACGAGCAGTAGTACCAAGTGCAAGAAGAACAGTAGTAAGACATAGTACTAGTACTACTGTACGTACTAAAGAGTTCAAATAACGAGAAAGAACATAAGCATAGTTCTGCTGGGGCCTCAGCACAACACACCCTTGAAAATAAACTAAGCAACTAGTCCGCTTGACACTACAGTAGAACCAGCATGAGCGACGGCACTGCCACCTACTCGAAGTCCGAGTCCACGTCCTCGACTTCATCCTCGTCCTTCTTCCTCTTCCTCTTGGCCAATGCTTCTTTGCTTGAACCAGACATTGGGCTCTGCTTCTTCATCCAACCCTTGTAGATATTTAAACAAAGGTAGGCATCCATTGCTTCATACAGGATGTGATCTTCATCTAATGTCTTCGACTCCCATGCATGATGAAACTCGTGATGAGGTTTCTTCAGTTGAGCATACAAAGGATCAATCATGACTGCTGCCAGGGTCAGCATTGAAGGTTGAGAGGAGGACACCAGGCTTGCCTTCTGGAGATCGAAGGGCTGGCCTACAACGAGACATATCCGACGCAAGACATCCCTGTCGTTCTTAAAGCCTACAGTAACGAATTTCACTCTTTTGTCCTTAAGGAAGTTCTTAAAATCCTGGCACTCAACGTCGGCATGGCATATGTGGTAGACCAAGCAAATGTTATGTACGCAAACCTGGATCACAGCGGGCTTCTTCCTCTCTTTGTCCTTCAGATCCTTCTCTCGTCCCAGGACTGTGGTGTACTCAACATCTAGCCCAGCGACTCACTCATCCGTTGAACTGTTGAACATGTGTAGGAAGCGAGCAAGCCATGCTTTCACTATCTCGGATCCACGTGTGTAGATGATGATGAACTGATCGGCGGTGATGGCTCTAACCTGGTACTCAGCAGCGACCATGGAGATTTGGGAGGCCATGGATTTTGGAGGAGGGTTAGGAGAAGTTGAACTGTTGTACCCCGCAAAAAAAACTGGGAGCGAACTAATGTGAAAGGATGGGACGACTGGGAGCGAACTGTTGTAAGGTAGAAGACGGGGATGAGTAGGGCGTGCGAATGGCGTGGGGTTGCTGGCTTGCCCGGTGGATAAACGGCTGCAAGCCCCCAAAGAGTTCTCGAGAACTATGCGGGACCCACTAGATGTCATGTCTACTAGACCCATATCGTAGGCCTGACGGTATAGCTTCTGTCTGTTCGCACGCCTTGCCGGCGCGTGGATGTAACTTCACTTAATTAGGGAATACGTCGCGCCTCCCATGACCTTCGCCTCCCTCGCACGGTTGCGCCCTTTGAGACTTCGACCGGCTATAAATGAGCAATTTTTTTGCCTTTTTTTAGACAAGCAATTTTTTTGCCTACTCCGCATGCATGATACTCCCTCTGGTCCTTTTTACTCCCGTCAACCGTTTGCAAAGTGTTTGACCAAATTTATACTTTTTAACACCACCTTATATTAATTAACCATCCACACCAGTACACTCATTCGATACAATATTCACCACACAGGGCGGTACGTTATTTACAAGAATACCATCTAATCTATTGTCAAAGCTATACTTAGCGATTAAGTGTGCCACCTTATTGGCCGAACGACTAATCTTTGACAATTGTGAATGTTGACACATTTTTCTATAAGTCTGGTGAAAGTAGAGGTACATTGACTTTAGACAAAACTTAAATGCACAATGCAGACTAGTTCCTCCGTCCAGGTGTGTGCCATGTCCTATCTTGTCATCACAACAAGGTTAGTTATTAGAGTACCACTAGCTCCCTTCTAGTTTAAAGGGCTCGATTCAAAATTTTCACCTACTCTTAGCAAGATAGTAGAGGCGGTGGAATAGTTTTTCAAGTCTGCAAAAGTACTCAACTAGTGCTGTCGTTCTTCACAAAAAAATGTGTTTACCAACGCATGCATGAACACTAGTTACTCTAACCCCTCTCTCTTCTTTAACTCTTTGCCACATCAGCATGTTTGCTATTCCCGTGTGCATGATACCAGCAAAGATACCACCATTATGGCCAGCCTTAATCATCGCATGCAATAATTTAGTGCACCTTGAAATATGAACATGTGTGGGGCGTGTATGTTTTTAATGACTTGAGACTATACCTAGCCCGGCATGCAAGATGACTTATTATGCACCGTTCCCCATACCTGCAGGAAGCCCGTTCCTCTCCAAATATTTTCCTCTCCATGTGTGGAAACAATATGCCTGCCAAACTCTCCTTCTCGCTCTGGCGGTCCCACCAGTCCACCCCATGGGAAAAAATCTGCATGCATGACTCTCCTCCCCCCACGCTCGTCCAATCCGTTGTGACCAGCAATATTTCCACCCCTTCGTTGCCCTGTAATTTACTCCAACAAATATGCCCATGTAGCTGTTACTTAACTACAGGTGCATCGGGTCACTGACATATGGGCCCAACAGGGGTCTGGCCCACATGTCAGTGATGCAACTGGACCTGCAGTTAAGTCAGTGCAGCTCAGTCCATATCTTACGTAGGTGTGCCATTGCTCGCTATAAATACTGCGCCTCCCACGACATCGCTATCTCCTCCCCCTCAAGTTCACATTCATCACTATCTCCTCCCCCTCCCTCTCATGTCGATCCTCCAGCGACTCCGGCATGCTGAACGATTAGCACGTCTCGTACTTGATGTTATCCGCCAAGGGCCAGCAGTGACCGCTGCACGCATCCATGAGGTGATGCACCATGTCCACCGACGAGCCACAAAACGGCATCGGGCACTCATAGCAGTGGACGAAGGGCTCCTTGGAGGCATCGACCAGGCCATCCATGAAACGGGAGTGGCTGTATGGGACGTTGCGCTAGTTGAATATATGAGCAAGTTACTATGAGATTTAATCCAAATAAGCACAAAATAAATCATGAATTCTACCACGATTTCGAACAGGAAGGAGAGAAGCACATACGGTGCAACGGGAGCAGCACCGTTGGCGTTGAGGTTGTCGCCCATGTCCAAACACCACGTAGACACGGTCTTTGAGCATGGTTCGTAGTCGTTCCACGCTCGGGCATTGAAGTTTGTAACTATTTTAGATTAGAATATACTACTCCTCCGGTGCTAGTAGTAGAGCAGAGTCCTACTCTACTACTCTACTCAAGCAAGTTAGGGCATAGCACTGTAGGGAGTACGAGTACTGTGATTACTCAAGCAAGTTGTCTGGCATCGACATGACCCTACGCTGCTGGTATGTGTCTCGTAAGTCAAGCGGCGTGCTGTAGTCATCATCACCTGTCCACTTCCCGTAGCAAATATTCGCTTCTCCATCTTTGTCCGCACATAATCTCGTCCAATCTTCCATCCCCGCTAAGGCGCCTCCCCCCCCCCTCGTCCAAAACCCAAGCACAAACAATGGCAGAACCGAGCAGCGTCTGCCGAAAGAGTGGCTGGAATTCGCTCCCCATAGAGGTAATCAAGCTCATTATTTCGCGTGTGGACAATCTCGGTACCATGCCGCTCGCCACGTGCTCATCGGGGTTGTACCATTTACTCAAAGCCCTCAGGCCGAAGCTTTTTAAGCCAGCTCCTTGCTTGCTGATGTCGCCTAATCTTCAGAAACGGCGTGTCACGCAGCATAACGATCATAGGGTGGCGAGCATCAACCCCCTTGACTGTGATCCGATCCCCGTCAGCCTCAACTACATTAACGGTATGTACTGGGTCGGCATGAACACGTCTTGGATGGTTCTCGTCGACGATCGCGGCAGCTGGATGCTCGTGGAGGTCTACACCCGGCCATTGATCCCCCTTCCTTCGATTAACACTGCACTGCTTTGGCACCGCGGCCCAAAATACTCGGAATCTTACAGTAGCCAACATGATACCAAGTTTGATTTGCTCAAGGTTGTAATCTGCCAAGTGCCCACAAGATCTGCGAATTATGAAGACTTCAGGCTAATTGTGTTCTTCAACCACGGTCTCGCCTATCTTACAGGTCACTGCGGTAAGTGGATAAATCTGCACGTCCATCATAGGATCATACATCCTCCATGGTTCTCTGATGCCATTGAACACAAGGGATTCATTTACGCTATCGACTCCTTCTATGGCTGGATGCATTGCTGGCCTACTCCAGTCATCGCTACAAACTTCTGTTACAGCAGTATGTTACTTTCCTATGATATCATGATGGCTTGCTTATATTACTGTCAACATTTGCTGAAAAAATATTCATAATCATAACATGTTGTTCTTAAGATTGACTAAATCAAGAGCCCTTTTTTATTTGACTCCAACTTGATATGATGATGTAGGCCGCCTGGTGTCCCTACCCTTCCTAATCCCAGAACCTTTCAAAGAAAAGTGGCTTGGCAGTTGCAGGTGGTTCCTGGCTCGATCAGACGACAGCGAAAGATTGATGATCGTTCGCACGTACCGGACGTGTTGTTTCGCGGAATACAATCACAATCACTGTAAGGTCTTTGAGCAGGATCCCAGCTTCTCTGGGCCTTCAGGAATTTTTGACTGCATGCTGGTAAGTAGCCTTGGTACATGCTCTCTGTTTGTCGGACTGAATTATCCGATTAACCAGGTGATAACCGACGGCCAGGATCATGATGGCAGCGCGGTTTCGTTCATCAGGCAAAACTGTGTGTACACAGCGTACCATGCGTCTATGCATGCACCATACCCTGATATGTGCTACCACGCTCTGCATCCCAAAGTAGGAGAGAGGGTCGCAAGTATCAGACTTCGACCTGCTGGCTGGATTTTCCACCGTCAGGCACCCATCTAGTTCAAGCCGTCAGCCAATCTCCACAGCTTAATAAATAGTAACGTCTAACTGAGCCAGTTAGTTAGATGCGTACACTTGGTGTAGTATGATCTTTATTTAGTTTGATGCATACACTTGTTCTTTTTTGGTAGCCCTTTTGTAATGATGGCTGATGTTTGGTTTGGAAGAGAGAGCTGCACCTTCACTCTTCTGGCTTGCTTATTGCTTCTATTGCACCCCCAGCCATGGTTGTTGCTGCTGTTGTTTTCAATTTACAATCAGTAGTATATTTCGTCTGTTGGTTGAATAAATGTGTTGTTAGAACGACAAACACAATGTTTTGGAAGTCGTTGCACGGTTTGATCCTTTAGTGCCCCGTACCGTACGTAGTGCATTCTATTTTTCGTACGGAACACATTTTCCACTTGTTGATAACATGCAGCCCACTGATGAAGGCCCAATAGAGAAGCCCATAATTAACTGGAAGGGAGGCTCTCATATGAATCCGGCTCAAGTACATGCTCATGGTCCCCTAAACATAAATAAGTAAATAAATAAATAAATAAAGCTAAATGCTCATGCACCAGTTCTTTCGGAAAATAGATAGCCTAGTATTTCTTTTTGAAGAATACCCAAGCTAGGCCTATTTTTTTTCTCCGAATTACTGGGTTGCAAATCTTCCAAGACGAGGAGGGATGCATTCCGGCCTGGCTTAAGAGTATGGTCAGTGTCTGTTAAAAGTAATATCAAAAGGGGTTGAAAATTCCAAAAAAAATATAGCAAATGGGATATAAGTTTCTTTTTTTGTTTTTGTTCTTCACTGATATCTTATACATATTTCATTGGATCTAACATGACATAGTACTAATTTATTTTTAAATTTGTTTTAGTATGGATATTAATTTTTGGATTAAGAATATTTCGTTCCCCAGCAAATATTTGCGAATTTTCAAAATTTTCCACATATTTAGTTAGTTTTTTTGACCCTGGTACTGACCAGAAAATGGCCAGCAATTCTAAAAATGGAAAACGGGCTGCAATTGAGTATGGGTACCGGGTCCCCTTTGGTGGCATTCACGTTTTCATTGGCAAGATCGGTGAACCGGGCCCTGAGCTAGACATCTGCACCGACCTCATCGAGACGGCTCAGCGTGCGCAATCCGCCCGGGTTAAATCGGCCATGAAGCGTGCCTTCGTGGGAGTCATCCATGGAGGAAGTTATGAGGATGGATCGGAATCTCGCGGCGAGACCGTTGTTTGTTCTGATGACGAGTTATCGACCGGGGAAACCGAATCTCTTTATCAGCTACAAGATGGCCGGATTGGGGGCTGTTCCGATGGCGACAGTATTCCGGACCCCTCTGATCTGCCCAACCAAGTTGGAATATTCATGGCCGGCACACAAGCAGCGCTTCATTCTTCGACCACTGTGGCAACCACCTCCGGTTCAGCAGCGGCGACGGCTGCCGGTGCAGGAGGCCCTGTGCGCCCGCCGGCTCAAGTTCTATCAGAGCTATTTGATGCATTGGATGTGCTTATGGCGGAAGCTAACCCGGCGGATCAGGACGTCCACAACGTGGAGATTGCAAAGATAAAGGAACAGATCACCCAGGCCAAGGCGGATCTGGCAGCAGAGGACACCAGGATGGCCACAGAGCGGGCCGCTCTAGACGCACAAGCCTACAGGCTCATGTTGGACCAGAGCGCGTCGCAGGAAGTCATGAGGAGGAAGTACCGATCCCGTTTGCCTCCGGTTTTCGAGGCCAGAGACCTTTTCAACACCCCAGGAGTAGGAACCAGTAATCCGCTGGAGGGAAACCGGGCGGAAGCTCCTGGGACCGGTGCACCGGTTCAGCCACGTCGGATGGACCCGCCTCGTCAAAACACCGTTATACCCAGGCTGTTTTAACACCTTCGGGTCACTACTCCAACCCAATGGACAATCTCGTCGCCGCTGCTGCACGGCTGGAGGCCATTCCAATTGAAGGTGACTCGCCGCAGGCAGTAGAAACGCGACGGGTCAAGGAGATTCTAAGGACAGCTTTGGTCCAACAGGAAGCATACCCGTACAGCCACGACCAGATCCACTCGACCCCCATCCAAGCCAGAGCTATAGCAGACATATGGATGAACCGGCAGTGTTGACTAATGAACGACGTGGAGCACCCCGTGGCAACAACCCGGCGGGTGGTGCTGATAACGCTCAGGAAGTGGTGGACCGGGCCCGAGCGCGCAGGGAGGCCGAGTTAGCCGCACAGCATCAGGCTCGGCAGCTCACGCTGGTTCGTCCAACTATCTCGGTCGAACCTGGTGTTACTTCTAGTTCTTTGGGGGTGCCTTGCCTTGTCCCCACTTTACGCAATGTGCGCCTGCCCAAGGATTTCAAAGGCCCGCGCAAACTACCAAATTACACGGCGGATCAACCACCAGAGACATGGGTGGAGATCTATGAGATGGCCATGGATATGCTTGATGTGGATGAGGCAGGGTGTGCGAAATACTTCACCATGATGCTTGAAGGAACGGCCTGTACTTGGTTAAAAAGCTTGCCGGCTAATTCTATTAGTTCATGGGCCCAATTACGAGCCCGGTTTATCAACAATTTCAAGGATACATGTAAATAGCCTATGTCGATAGTGGACTTAGCTTCCTGCGTCCAGGAGGAAGGAGAATCGACGACTCATTGGGTGCGCCGGGTTTCACAAGTGTTGCATTCATCAGACCGCATCAACACTGACACCGTTGTATTAACCCTAGAAGGCAACTGCCGGTTTGGGCCCCTAAAGCTGAAGTTGGGATGGATGAAGCGTCTTTGCACTGACATGGGGACCCTCATGGCTGCTTTGGTAAAGTATGATGATTCTGATAGTACCAAGGATCCCGAATCTGATGATGACAAGGCAAGGAAGGGAAAGAGGAACGGCACCTCCAAAGGTCAGCAGCATCACTGGGCAGGCAATGGTGAGGGAGGCAAGCGTAAAGCGGATGGTAACATGGACTTTGTGGCTAATACCAACACACAGGACAATGGCCAGCGACGCAAGGGTAAACCGAAAAATCGCAATGGGGCACCCAACCCTAACCCGGACCGCCTAAACTATCTACTGAGCCAGCCCTGTCCAAGACATGGGACAAAGGAGGCGCCAGCAAACCACCTTTGGAAGGATTGCTTCATTATGCAGGAGCTCAAGAATTCTAATGCTTTCCGATATGATCACGGCTCCGGCGGTGGCTCAGGGTCCGGGCCGGGTTACGGTGGAGGAAATTCCGGTTCAGGATTTAATGGTAATCTGGGCGGACATAATGATCAAAATAGTCAGAACAACCAGGATGGGTACAACCAACAGCAGCAACAGTCAGGTTACCAGAGCAACCCAAAGCAGTTGAGTAGTGGGCAGTACCATGTTTTCACCACTAGCTTGGACAAGCGAGACCGGAAGGTTCAGAGGCGGGCGGTCAACTCTGTTGAACCGGCCATGCCTCATTATCTACGCTGGTCTGAACAGCCAATCATATGGAGCAGAGAGGATCACCCTCCCCAGGTTGATAATCCGGGTCAATTGGCTCTGGTGGTGGCGCCTCAGGTGGGAGGTTACAAGTTCACCAAAGTGCTCATGGATGGAGGGAGCAACATTAATATCTTGTACTATGAGACCTTCCGTCGTATGGGACTAACAGATAAAAATCTCAAACCGTCTAATACGGTGTTCCACGGTGTAGTACCTGGCAAATCAGCATATCCTGTTGGTAAGATAGCTCTGGAAGTGGCCTTTGGGGATGATCATGATTCCAGGTCGGAGACATTGACATTTGAAGTGGTGAAAATCCAAAGTCCATATCACGCCCTGTTTGGGCGACCGGCCTACGCCAAGTTTATGGCACGGCCCTGTTATGTGTATTTGCAGCTCAAGATGACGGGTCACAAGGGGACAATAATGGTTCACGGAAGCCGCAAAATCGCTTTGGAGTGCGAGGAAGGAGATGCGGCCTATGCAGAGTCGGTTTGTGCGACTGAGGAGCTGAAGTATTATAAGGACAATGTTGATCCGGCGGACATGACTCCATTAAAGAAGCCAACTATGGAGCATGATCCGGCCCTGAAGTTCAAATCGGCAGCAGAAACTAAGCTTGTTGACTTCATACCTGGCGATTTGTCCAAGCAGTTCAGCATCAGTGCCAACTTGGATCCGAAATAGGAAAGCGTGCTCATCGAGTTCATCCGTGAGAATTGGGACATTTTTGCATGGAAGCCCTCTGACATGCCAGGTGTACCGAGGCAACTCGCTGAGCACACCCTTAATGCGGATCCTAAGTACAAACCGGTGAAACAGTTCCTCCGCCGGTTTAACGAAGAAAGACGCAAGGCGATTGGAGAAGAGGTAGCCAGGCTCTTAGCAGCTGGCTTTATTGTTGAAGTTTTTCACCCTGAGTGGCTTGCCAATCCGATGCTGGTCCTTAAGAAAAACGGCACCTGGCGCATGTCTGTGGATTACACAGATCTTAATAAGGCTTGTCCAGCAGATCCTTTTTGAAAGTGCAACTATCCCTAGGTGGTTTTGGTAATTCATAACAACATATAGCTCATTGAGCTAATGCTATTCCAAGATGATTATTTCAGGAAAGCTCAATGATTGGCATGGCATGGATGTGAAAGTGGAACCCTCAAAATGCTAAGGACAAAGGATTGGCTCAAGCTCAAAAGGTCAAGACTCTTCATTTTATATTTTAGTGATCCAAGATCACATTGAGTCTTTAGGAAAAGCCAATACTATCAAGGAGGGATGAGGTGTTGCTTAATGAGCCTCTTGCTTCATGTGCTTAGTGATATGCTCCAAAACCCTCAACTACTTTCCCATATCCACATATGACCTAAACCTTAAGCCAAACTCGGTCCTACCGATTCTTTCTATCCGGCGCCACCGAGTTTCATTTGTCATAAGCCACTGCCAAACCCTAGCAATTCAGTTCTACCGATAGGGATCTCGGTCTCACTGAGATGGGATTGCAAACTCTCTGTTTCCATTTTGTAACTTTTCGGTCTCACCGAAAGAGCGAATCGGTCCCACCGAGATTGCAATGTAAATTCAGTGTTTCCTTTTTGTAACTTTTCGGTCTCACCGAAAGAGCAAATCGGTCCCACCGAGTTTGCCTGACCAACTCTCTGGTTAGCTAATTACCAAAATCGGTCTCACCGAGTTTGTGTAATCAGTCTCACCGAGATTACGTTATGCCCAAACCCTAACCATATCGGTCCTACCGAGTTGCATGTCAGTCCCACCGAAAATCTCTAACGATCACTAGGTTTACCTTTTCGGTCCGACCGAGTTTTTTGATTCGGTCCCACCGAGATTGGAAAACTGTGTGTAACGGTTGGATTTTGTGTGGAGGCTATATATACCCCTCCACCTCCTCTTCATTCGTGGAGAGAGCCATCAGAACACATACACAATTCCAACTCATATGTTCTGAGAGAGAACCACCTACTCATGTGTTGAGACCAAGATATTCCATTCCTACCATATGAATCTTGATCTCTAGCCTTCCCCAAGTTGCTTTCCACTCAAATCTTCTTTCCACCAGATCCAAATCCTATGAGAGAGAGTTGAGTGTTGGGGAGACTATCATTTGAAGCACAAGAGCAAGGAGTTCATTACCTACACACCATTTGTTACTTCTTGGAGAGTGGTGTCTCCTAGATTGGCTAGGTGTCACTTGGGAGCCTCCGACAAGATTGTGGAGTTGAACCAAGGAGTTTGTAAGGGCAAGTAGATCGCCTACTTCGTGAAGATCTACCGCTAGTGAGGCAAGTCCTTCGTGGGCGATGGCCATGGTGGGATAGACAAGGTTGCTACTTCGTGGACCCTTTGTGGGTGGTTGCTTCTTCCTGGACCCTTTGTGGGTGGTTGCTTCTTCGTGGACCCTTCGTGGGTGGAGCCCTCCATGGACTCGCGCAACCGTTACCCTTCGTGGGTGGAGCCCTCCGTGGACTCGCGCAACCGTTACCCTTCGTGGGTGGAGCCCTCCGTGGACTCGTGCAACCGTTACCCTTCGTGGGTTGAAGTCTCCATCAATGTGGATGTAGGATAGCACCACCTATCCGAACCACGGGAAAAACATCCATGTCTCCAATTGCGTTTGAATTCTCCAAACCCTTCCCTTTACATTCTTGCAAGTTGCATGCTTTACTTTCCGCTGCCAATATACTCTTTGCATGCTTGCTTGAATTGTGTGATGATTGCTTGACTTGTCCTACAATAGCTAAAATCTGCCAAGAACTAAAATTGGGAAAAGGTTAAGCTTTTATTTGGTCAAGTAGTCTAATCCCCCCTCTAGACATACTTTCGATCCTACACTTTTGCCCTCCCCCGTATTGATCAAATTATTGATGCTACGGCGGGTTGTGAGCGTTTGAGTTTTTTGGATGCATATTCTGGCTATCATCAGATCAAAATGGCAGTTAAGGATCAGGAGAAGACGGCGTTCATAACTCCCTTTGGAGCCTTCTGCTATGTGTCTATGCCCTTTGGGCTCAAGAGTGCCCAAGCAACTTATGAATGGTGTGTGCAAAATTGTCTTCACAAACAGATTGCCGCGTAGGTGCTTACGTGGATGATATCGTGGTTAAATCCAGGGAGAAGGAGACTCTGATTGATGATTTGAAGGAAACCTTTGATAACCTGAGGACATACAAGATGATGCTTAATCCGGACAAGTGCATCTTTGGTGTATCGGCGGGCAAGTTATTGGGTTTTCTGGTGTCCAATAGGGGAATTGAGGCTAATCCGGAGAAGATCACAGCCATCACCTCCCTAGCTAAACCGAAGTGTATCAATGATGTTCAACGCCCGGCAGGCCGGATTGCCGCGTTAAGCCGGTTTATCAGTCGTCTTGGTGAGAAGGCAATCCCTTTGTATCAGATGTTGAAAAAGATGGATCAGTTTGTCTGGAGTTCTGCTGCTGATGAAGCATTTGAGGACTTAAAGCAGCAATTGGCCAATCCGCCTGTGCTCGCCGCTCCCATTGACAAGGAGCCGTTACTGCTATATGTTGCTACTAATGCTCGGGCGGTCAGCGTGGCTATTGTGGTGGAGCGAAAGGAGGCAGGTAAGGAGCATCTGGTTCAACGTCCAGTCTATTATATCAGCAAGGTACTCATTGAGTCCAAGCAAAGGTATCCGCATTGGCAGAAGCTGGTGTATGGAGTTTTTATGGCAAGCCGGAAACTTAAACAATACTTCCAAGGGCACCCAATTACGGTGGTCAGTTCTGCTCCTTTGGGGATATCATCCAGAACCGGGAAGCAACTGGCCGGATTGCCAAGTGGGCTATAGAGCTTGGGCCGCACGGATTGAAGTATGTGCCTCGGACAGCGGTGAAGTCTCAAGCACTGGTTGATTTCATCAATGATTGGACGGAAATGCAAGCACCTGAGGAAAAGACGGATCACACATATTGGACCATCCATTTTGACGGATCCAGGCAATTGGAAGGCTCGGGGGCTGGAGTCATATTAACTTCCCCACGAGGTGATAAGTTTTGTTACATTCTCCGCTTAATGTTTCCTTGTACTAACAATGCAGCTGAGTATGAAGCCTTGCTCCATGGTCTTCGGATGGCTAAGGAGATGAACCTAAGTCGAGTTAAGTGCTTCGGTGACTCGAACCTCGTGGCTCAACAAGTGTCTGGCACTTGGGACTCCAAGGACCCACTCATGGTAGCATATCGTCGTGAGGTGGACATTGTTGCAGGTCATTTTAAAGGATATCAGGTGGACCATGTGGACCGACGGAAGAATGAAGCGGCGGACGCTTTAAGATGGCTGGGCTCTCAGCGCAAACCGGTCCCGCCCAATGTTTTTCTGGATGTGCTGCACAACCCGTCGGTCAAGCTCCCTGGTGAAGCAGATTTGGCTATTCCTGATCCGGAGGCTCAATTGGTGGCAGCTCTTCATGTCATTCCGGATTGGACTCTTCCTTACCTGGCGTACATGAACCGGGGCGAATTACTAGAGGATGAGATTCTGGCACGACAGATAGTCCGGCGGTCCAATTCCATGACTATTATCAATGGCGAGTTGCATCATTGCAGTATCTCAGGGGTGTTTCAACGCTGTGTGTCTCCTGAAGAAGGCTGTGAAATTTTGTGGGAGATCCACGAAGGAGATTGTGGTCACCATGCCGGTTCAAAATCTTTGGTAGCTAAAGTGTTTCGCCATGGCTTCTATTGGTTAACTGCTCATGCTGATGCGGAGGATCTGGTCAGACGATGTGACGGTTGCCAAAAGTTTTCAAGACGTGCTCATGTGCCGGATCAAGAATTGAGAATGATTCCAATTACTTGGCCATTTGCGACTTGGGGGCTGGATATGGTTGGGCCTTTCAAAAGGTCCAAAGATAAGAAGACCCACCTCCTGGTGGCGGTTGACAAGTTTACAAAGTGGGTGGGGGCAGAACCTGTTAGCAAGTGTGATGCGTCCACGTTGATTCAGTTCATCAAAAAAGTGATTTTCCGGTTTGGCTTTTCGCACAGTATCATCACAGATAATGGTACCGATTTGTCCAAAGGTGCCATGAAGGAGTTCTATGAACGGGAGCACATCCGGCTCGACATTTCATCGGTGGCACACCCACAGTCCAATGGTCAAGCAGAAAGGGCTAATCAAGAGATCTTGAGAGGCATCAAGCCCCGGCTTATGGTTCCTTTGCAGAGAACACCGGGTTGTTGGGTAGAAGAGTTACCATCTGTGTTATGGAGCATCAATACTACACCCAACAGATCAACAAGATACACACCGTTCTTCATGGTTTACGGAGTGGAGGCGGTTCTCCCCAGTGATATCCGTCATGATTCACCCCGTGTGGCGGCTTATGTTGAAGCGGACAATGAGACAGCACGGCAAGACGCTTTGGACCTGTTGGATGAAGAACGTGACATAGCAGCTACCCGCTCGGCGATTTACCAACAGGATCTTCGTCGTTATCACAGTCGCCGAGTCAGAACCAGAACCTTTCAGGAAGGAGATTTGGTGCTTCGGCTCATCCAAGATCAGACTGATATGCATAAGCTATCCCCACCTTGGGAGGGGCCTTTCGTGGTCAGCAAGAATCTGCACAACGGGTCATACTATCTGATCGATATTCGAGAGCATAAGGACTCACGTACATCAGAGGAGGAGACCAACAGGCCGTGGAACATAGCTCATCTTCGGCCTTACTATACCTGAGCCATTGGCTCTACTTATGTACATATTACAATGATGTATATATTATAATTAAATATAATAAATCGGAACCTCAGCTAAAGCGGGGTATCTGTTCTTTTACATCATGTGTGGTTACACGGAGTTGTTCTAAAGTGGCCTCCGGTTTACCCCTTGAGTTAGCTTTTTAAAAGCATCATGTTATATCACTTGGGGGTTTGGTCGTGTCCGAACCAATACAATACCTCTTGATAGGCGAGAGCCACCAGATCACTTGGGGACTTGGTCACGTCTGAACCAGTCATGCCTCTTGATCGGCCTAAGGCCACAGAATCACTCGGGGGCTTGGTCGAACCCGAACCATTGCCATGCCACTTGATCGGCATAAATGCCACGGTTTCATTTGGGGACCTGGCTGACTAGAACCATAGTTACACCTATCGGGAGCTTGGTCGTGTTCGGCCATGGTAATGCCATCTGATCAGCTCAAATAAACCTTTTTTTGCAAACGGTTTTGTCATTGCCTTTGCTTCACACTTTTCTTTGAAAGACATTTCTTTGTTTTTATTGCATTTTTCAAACTGACAAAGTTTTCAACCGGTTCATACTGTCAATTGACGGAACACGGTCCATTTTTAATCCAGCGACTTTTTGCTCGGTTTGATTTTTTTTTGTTAACATCCTATTATGGAGTAACACGGTGTTTATTATAACCCGGCACAGTTTACATGGTAAACCGGCATCATATATATATATATATATAGGAGCTGCTATTTCCTCCAACAGTGTGGGTTTATAAAACTCTGCTTCAAGATTGGCCAAGCCAACTTCATGCTCAACGATGGCAGGTATTATGTATCTCAAAAATTTGGTCATATACTTAAAAATTTCAGATGTTTTGATTTCATATATGCAGACATCATATTCCACCTGACGGTACAACCGCAGTGGCACTTTAAGATTTTTTATTGCAGAAAGTACTTTGGAAAGTTCATCACCCAAAGGAAGAGCAAGTTGCAGTAATTATGCACGAAGGCATATCAACATCAAAAGTATTGGCTAGCCTATTACAAGGAAACATGGTGCCCACAATAAGATCATTGTTTTTCGCAAGGGAGAAGCAGTTTTAAACCGGCTTCCGGTTCAAGCTTGGTCACCAGCCTAGCCTGATGGTTGTGGATCATCCCGCGCCGCTTCAGCTTCAGTTTCTCTACCCAGCGGCTGGAAATCAACAGTTGTCCATTCGATTCCCATTAATGCTTGAAAGACAGCTTCATCATGGATCAGCAACGACGGGTCAATATCGGGAGTGTAAGTATGCTTACGGATTGGAGGGATAAGATTTTCCGCTTCATGAATTGGTGCAGCTATTCGCTTGTTTTGATTGTCGTATTGGGCTTGACAATGAGACAAGTCGGCTTCTTCAGCCAATTGACAAGCTAGCGGACACACCTCCCGGTTTATCGCTCGCAGATCCACTTCACTAAACTCTAACCCGTCTTCCTTGAAGCTGGGATAGCCCTGAGCTGCTTCAATAGGATCAAAATCCGGCACCCAAGCTTTTGCCCGGATTAAGGCATTAATCGCACCGGTTCGAGCAGCAGATTTCTTCGGCTCTTCAACCCGGGCAGGAAGCACTGACAGTTTCATCAGAGTGTCCTGAATCAAAGTGGGTGCCGGCTTGTTGTGGGATGTAGTACAAATGATCCGCTGTGCACTAGTGTACAGTTGTTCGACCAATGTGTAGGCGGCTTTCAATTTCTTCCGCACATCTGACCCCAAGTGACCAATGCGTGTCCCTGAAATATCATAAAGGGTTAACAAACTGGCAGCTCTGTAGGACGGCAGAATCAATTCAGAAGTCAAACTGGCTTACCAAAGATAGCAGTGGTCATGGCATGCATGTGCCGCTTTATGCTGGTCAGTTCATCTGCCATCAGTTTGAGTGCAGCCTCGGCATCTTCTGCTCGTTTGATTAAAGCGGATTTTTCAG
Organism: Triticum aestivum; assembly: GCF_018294505.1. Classification (NCBI taxonomy): domain Eukaryota; kingdom Viridiplantae; phylum Streptophyta; class Magnoliopsida; order Poales; family Poaceae; genus Triticum; species Triticum aestivum. The sequence goes on along the minus strand of NC_057812.1, from coordinate 224,883,037 downwards.
TGGCCCAATCCGCCCGCTTCTTCTTGAAGCTCTAGTTAAGTTGTTCCATGGCGCTTAAAGCGTTGGTTAATTCCTCTTTTTCTTTGGAGGTTTCAGCTTGTTGGGATTTCAGATTATCTTGGAGGTCGGCGACTTGGCTTTCTTTTGTCTTCAGCTCAGCCTGCATGCAGACAGTTATATGATTCTGCAAAATGGTACAAGGATTGAAGTACCAACCACATAACAAGTTATGCACTTGGCACATGGAGGCTAATGCATATTCGATCTTCATCTTTCAATTGCTTGCAAAGTCCCAAGATCAATACAAATATTCAACTTGGCACTTGGGGGCTAATGGCTATTTGCTCGTATATATTCTGATGCGGCGATCTCAATTACTTAAAGTCCCGATTTAACTACGCTAAGTTGAACCAGCCCTTGGGGACTACATCAACGAATTTCAAAGCATTAAGATTTATATTAGTAAGTCCCGGTTTGAAAGAAGATTACAAACCGGCCCTCGTGGGCTAGGAGCATCAACAAGAATTGAAATATACAAGCAGGAAAGAGCATATGGAAGTTACCTCATATTTATCTTTCATCATATTAACCAGACCGGCTTCATAGTCACGACTGGTATACAGCCGGTTCAGGTAGCCGGAATGGATATCTTGGGCGTTCAGGGCAGCGTAAGTCGCCAGATCAGCATTCCACTTGCCTTTGCCAAAGGCAGCAAATTCTTCCTTGGCAGAATGTTTGGACAAAGCGACAGGATTGCTTGGCTCTGTATGGCCAATGCCAGTAATGACAACCTCATCATCCTTGGTATCGCTGGTTTGCACTGGGGCTGTTGGCTTGTCAGTAGGCTTTGTTGGACCGGTGGATTTCTCAATCCGGATGGAGCTTGTGGGCTTATTGACAGGACTTGAGGTATCAATAGGTCTCTCTTCAGCAATAAGATCATCGTCTTGCTGCGGCGGATCATTGGGCATATCCTTAGGAATAGCCGCTTCAAGATCTGGTGTTTTGCCTGGTTCAAGGACGACATCCTCTTCGGCCGCTTTGTCCAGACGAGCTTTCTTGCTTGGCCTAGGCTTGGCCCTGAAAGGAATAACAAAATTAAATATAGCATATGTTCCAAGGCGATGTGCTACAAATATTAGGATAAGTATAGCTTACCCAAGCACCGTTTTAAGCGGTGGCAGCTGAGTAGCCGATGACTCGCCAGAGGATGAGTGGGAAGTAACCTGGTAATCGGAGTCAGATGGATTAAGAGGTTGACGAAAGCAGCCCACTTTAGGACAAGCACTGACAAGCAAATTAGAGACCTATGAACGGCGTTTCCGAACCGGAATGTTCGGTAAACCGGCGGAGGTAACTACCTGGCCGCTGTGCCGGGTTGTGCGACGAGCTTCGTGCTATTGGGTCTTCATAAGAAATTTGGCATCCAAATAAGCAAGAGGATGAGAAAATTTAACTTTCCGGTTTACCTGACGGATTTTTAGTGAAGGCAAAGGTTCTGAATCGGAAGAGAGAATAATTACCTCTGCATCATCAGCATGGCTGGCTTCGGCATCATCCTGACAAATATCATCATCAATAAGACGCATGAAGAATAAGCCAAGTGAGTCAAGCCCTACCACAAGGTCTGGATTATCCACATCATCATCAGGGGCCGGGTTAGAGGATGCAGTGGTTCTTTTCCTGTGGGCAGTCTTCTTCACAGCTTTAGTCTTTTGCCGGGTTGCTCTTTCCGGTTTGTCTGGTTTTTCTGGTTTCTCCTGCGGCAGTTTCTTGCTCCAAAACGGATCATTGCCCTGGTTACACAGGCACTGATATTAAACAATGACCAGATATATCAATAGCAGATTTAGCAAAAAGGAAAATCAAACTCTTACAGCTAGCGGTTTGTTGGTGGCACAGAAGGGAAGCAGGCCGGTTTTAGCACAAATGTGTTCCAGTTCATTCAGCATCTTATTCACAGCCTCTGTGATTTCTTCATTGGTGAGCTGGATGTTGGAATGTCGCAGTGGGTCATCAACGCTACCAGTATACTTGCACATCAAACCGGAGCGCTGACTAAGGGGCAGTATGCTCCATGATATCCAACAGCGGGCGAGGTCAAGCCCTGTTAAACCATTGGCCATAAAGGCTCTAAGCTTCGACAGTTGAGGAGCATATTTGCTTCTCTCCTGGGCTGTCAACCTTTGAGGGAAAGGGTGTGTATTGCTGAGCCGTTTCAGACGAAAGCCAGGCAAGGGATTTTCACCAGCAGGGGTAGTGTCTTTGCAGTAGAACCATGTTTGATTCCACTCTTTGGGGTGGCTATGCAGTTTGGCGTGAGGGTATGTGACCACTTTCCTTTTCTGAATTGCCACGCCACCCAACTCTGTATTGGAGCCGTCAGTAAACTCAGTACGGCGGTTTAGATGGAAACAGTCTCTGAACAATTCCACTGTGGGCTCCTCTTGAAAGAACGCCTCACAGAGCACTTGGAAGTGACACATGTTTGTAACAGAGTTGGGGCCAGTATCTTGTGGATGGAGTTGAAAATCGGCTAAAACGTCCCGGTAAAATTTAGAACCGGGCGGCTTAAAGCCCCGGGCTAAGTGTTCTTCGAAAACAATGACCTCTCCTTCTTGAGGTGTGGGAGGGCATTCTTTGCCAGGAGCCCTCCAATGGATGGTATCTTTGCTGCCTAAGGCACCGATCAGGACTAAATCATCCAGTTGAGCCTCTGTGACACGAGAAGGAACCCAGTTGCACTCATATACTTGCTTGGCCATGATGAAATCTACAAGGTAGATGATCCCGGTTCAAAAGTGCATTGATTAAGGTACATTGGTATGGGCAATGTTAAACCGGAGACAGATCTATCTAAACCAGAGTTTTATGAAGTAACAACATCTGGCGGTTCAATAAGGGGACTAATGGTATATACCGGTTTGGCAATTTTTTCTACAAAGTTAAACCGCCTGGTCTAAGCATTGAAGCAGATGAGTAAGTTTACAGAAACAGATTTCACAAGACTTCTCTACAGCAACGGATCTGAAGCAAGTTCAGAAAAGAAGGAAAGTATTCAAGGTTCAAAAAAGAACAGTACTAAATCAATGGGCAGAGATACAGATAGATCTATGGTCTTGAGGCATGAAACTGAAGGCGGATGCTAAAACCTACCGCTACATAGAACAAGGATTCATAGGTGCATCTAGGAGCTATCGCATGAAGATGAAACAGGCAATGAACACTAGAAGAACATGAAACCCTAGAACAGATCTGTGTTGAAAAGAACAGAAGACTTACTGGAGATGAGAAAGATGCGGAAGGTTGCCGCGGTACTCTGGTGCGCCCAGGTTGATGCAGAGGTTGACGGTGGCGGAGGAGCTCCAAAGCTGGGCGACGCGAGGAAGACGAAGCAGAAGGGCACGGAGGGGAAAAAAGAAATGACCCTTAGGTCCTATTTATAAGGCAAGGGACAGGAGTTAGGCGCGAAAATCAAGGGACCGAGGGTTTGGAAACAAAGATGTTGCCTTAATTGTCGCAGACCTATTAAAGTCCTTTATAGCAGGTGACGTCACGCCGGTTTACAACGGCCAGAGAAGATGACATCACGGCGGTTCAACGAACTACAGGAAGATATTGAAGATGAAGATTTTTGCTAAAGGATTGACATGAACATGTTCAAATCAATCTGGGGCCTAATGTTGGGGATATTACTACTGGGTGTAAACCGGCCTATCTGGGCCGGGTTAACTTCGTCAGTAGTTAAGTATGTTAAAACCCAAGAAGGCAGATGAGGGCTCAAGGCCCATGGTCGGTTCAAGGCCTGCAGCTGTAAACCGGCCTTGGTAGTTAACTTGTATTGTAAGTTAGGAATAAGTAGAGACCAAACCGGACACATCTATGAGCCGGTATTGGGACTCTGTGAACCGACGGGAGTCACCCGTGTATATAAGGGGACGACCCGGCGGCGGTTCAAGAACAACAGACAACAACTCGAGACATAGGCGAAGCTTGTTTGCTCCCTAGTCATCGAAACCCCATCAATTCCATCACAACTAGACGTAGGCTTTTACCTTCATCGAAGGGGCCGAACTAGTATAAATTCTCTTGCATCCCTGTGTCCGCTTTAACCCCTTCAAGCTAACCCGTTGCGATGGCTCCACGACTAAGTCCTTTCTCTAGGACATCTGCCGTGACAAAACCACGACAACACTCCTCGAGGTACCATCCACCGAGTAGACGATGCCTATCCTGGGATCATAACTATCTGGACCTGTCTCCGTCCTTCTGCAGGCTGGACATGGTCTGGTTCGGTACGGCCCATCGGCAAATGGATTTTAGAGGCGACACTCTGGCCCGGGCTGGATCTAGAGGACCGGCCAACCCTCACCGGTGGTGATGTGCGCAAGCACCGGCGGCGAGTTGGACGACGTGCGCAGATGTCGCGGTGAGCTAGGCAACATGCGCGAGCGTCGTGGCGTGGTGGGCGACGTGCGCGGGCGCCGGTGGTGAGATGGGTATGCCCTGCTGCTACTGTTGGCCGTGACTGGTCTGGTCGTGCCCTATTGCTGCATGTCATTCCTTGCTATTGTTGGCCATGGCCGTGCATGTGGTCGTGCTGCTGCTGCCGGCCATGCCGGGATGCCCTGCTGCTACTGCTGCCGGCCATGCATACCGTCTCGCTGCGCCCAGCTATTGCCGACGTCCACCGCGCACCAGGCCTGCTGTGTTAAACAATACTATGCGCCATGACATATATGTCTACTCTCGAGACCGAAGGTTTGTTCATGCGGCTGCTAAAATCACCCCACATGTACTACATATTGCCTTGCTGTCATGGCCTTACCTTCACCTGTAGATATCGCAGTCTCGACATTATGCTGGTAACATTGACGTTGCGGTTAAATGGCTATGAACCAAAATATTTTAAGAATTTGGAGTTAGAACGTTTATATTTCCATGATTTACTATATTATATATAGTTGTTCTTTCTGCAGATTGATAATTTTAAAAAAAATCGATACCAATATTATGATTTATCCTTATCTTTTGTTTTATTAGTTCGTTGCATTTGTGAAGGCCGGGCATCTTTCGAGAGAAATCAAACACTGCAGGCTCCATTGCAATTCACACCTAATAAAGTTGACATGAAGATCTTCTTTTCCATTTGTGTTGTGTTGGTTTATCCTTTCCCTTTTTTTATTTTTTGAGTCTACTCTTATATCATCTTAGTTTCAAGGTGCACCAACATTTTCTCCAAGAGTGTCAATCACATCCCATGCACATAGCAGGAGCGCTAGCCCCATGTTGTCATCATAATCATAGATGAGCTAACTGGATTTGGAATACATACCAACTTCTTCCCTTTGCTAGTTATTATGATTTTTAATCATTGCTTTCTATAGAACAAATTAGATAAGTATCTGATTCGGCAGATTATGTAGGTTTCAAATCAGGCTGCCTTTGCAGCCTTCAGAGGTAAATAGCTCAGCTACATATTGATGATTCCTTTGGTTGTTTAAATCATACATTTAGCTGCTCATGCCTATCTCGGTGGCTTCATGTCAAACGTTCTCGTGTGTTTGTCCTTCGCTATCATTTCGCATTCTCAAATAATTATATGTGCTAATGCTAGCACCGTACATTTTCTAAGAAAAATAATACATGTTACAGTTTTTGTTATATATGCATTCATTTTATTTGGGTGGAAAGTATGCATTCATTTGTGGGTTGTGAAAATAGGCAGCTAAATACCAAATAGCAGTGATTCGCTTAGTGTTATCATTACAGTTTGTTGTTGAAACATGGTATTGCAATATTTGCATGGTGAATTATTTGGATTCTTAAATTAATTCTTTTGACTTGAGAGCACACAATAGTGGAAAGCAATCTCCAATTTCATATGGCCCTATTTTCTTCTTTAATTCAACATGGTTAACTCTCCACACGTGAATTTAAGTGCCTTTTTTGAACATATAGTCTGAACTAAAAATACCATTCACAAAATTCAATTGTTTCAATGCTCTTACAAAATCTAGCTTGACTACCATGGACAGACATACATAACTATTTCATATTAGTGCTAAGTCCAAGTGCCATGTATCCATTTATCATTCACCATTACAAATGGAAATAACAATAGACCATCAGATCTTTATTAGATGCCAACTTTCGCAATACTATAATGCGCTCCTCCCAAGTTGTTTGCGAAAAGTAGAGTTTACATGTTCCGCAGCAACGCGCGGGGTATCATCTAGTTTTTAAAACACATCAAACCGGCAATTAGTTTCAAATATCTTTTTTTTCATTTCGAGATTTTAAATTACATTAATTTTTATGCGTGGAGAATTATATTGATATACATTTATTTTTAAAATTAGTTTGAATGTGAGTCGAAATTTCGGGATTAAAAATAGTTCGGACCGCACCGAAATATGCAAAATTTCGTATAATTTTTTAACTGTGGCCACAATATGGGCTGTAATGCTAACAAAAAGAATATGGGCTCCAAAAAAACCTTAATAATTAGCAAATGGGCTGTAAATTATTAGAAACAATGGCAAATGGGTTGTATGCTATTTTCCACAGATTTGAGGCTTTCCTAAAAAAAGGTTGACGCACAAGCAGTGACTGTTGGATGGCCATCCAACGGCCGTCGTGCTTCTTCAATCTCTGCTCTTCCTGCTCCAGCCGCTCAAACAAGCGCCGGCGGGACTGCCTACTCCCTCCTCCCCGTGGTCGGCTCTGCTGCCGCGTAGGCCTCACCGCCCCACCGTACTCCCATCGCTGGCCTAGCGATCCCTCTACTCACCCACACCTGTTGCTATTCTCCGGTGATGGCAGAAGAACCAGTAAACCCTCGTACAGTCGTACTCCCCTCCGTGTGGGAAACAACTGTCGAGTCTTCCCTGCCTCTGTGTCGTTCCGTTCCTAGGCCTCGCCATCGTCCACCGCCCTGGTGCTCTCGGCGTGGCCTGGTCAACATGGTCAACGACTGACATGCATCTGAAGTGGACTGTACGTGGAGAGGCCGACAGCTGGGTCCACGGCCGCATGCAAGGAAATGCCTCCTTATTACGCGCAAAATAATGATTCCTCCACCTGACATTAGGGACCCACCGAAAGGGCCTCTGTATTTCACGAAAAAGATGTTACCGCTGCTGACAGCTCGGACCCACCAGCTATATCTTCGCACGCAAGGAAGTGCCTCCTTATTACGCATAAAATAAATACTGCCCCTATTAGCTGGGACCCAGTATAGTGGCAGGCTGACTTGTGGGCCTACTAAGTTGACGGGGACGGAGGGCTTTGTCAACTTAGTCAATATGCACGATTCTAGCTCCAGTGACCGTACAATGTCCATCCAACGGCCGTAGTGCTTCTTCAACCTCTGGTCTTCTTGCTCCAGCCGCCCAAACCAGCGCCGGTCCTGCCTCGTGCTCCTGCCTCCCATGGCCGGCTACTATGCGGTGGAGGCCTCACCGCCCCCTACTACTCCCACCGCTGGCTAGGCCATCCCTCTACTCACCCACACCCCCTGTTATTCTACGGCGACGGCAGCCTCACACCGCAGCGAACCAGTGAACCCTCGTACTCCTCTACGCGTGGGCATCCACTTCCGCGTCTTCCCCGGCTCTGCGTTGTCCCCTTCCTAGGCATCGCCGTCGTCCACCGCCCTGGTGCTCTCGGTGCGAATCATCTTCATCAACATTGCAGGCAAGTTCACACTTTGATCATATCCCTTTCATACCCAGTTTTTATGCATTAGTTTCACCCTCAAACATTGCATGAGTAGGATTGATAACATGTGGGTATTGGGAAGTAGTTGATGAGGTAGGAACCTATTGCCCTGCATTCAAACCTTGGGAGTTACTATTACCTTATGCTTATATTGCCATGCTATGCTCATAGACGTGGATTGGGTTTGAGAGTATTCATGACAGATGTGAGATTGTTAATTAATGGTTTACTTAAGGTGGCAAATTTAACACACATCTGGGTGGATTGAGGCACCTGGGTATTCCAGTGATTGCCTGTTTAGGCACCTGGGTATTCCAGCGATTGCCTATTTTTCTTTATGGACCGCCACCCAGGCTCAAAGGGATCATGAGATTATTCATGCTAGAAACTTCCGTGTGCATCCACAAGCTACTATGGGCTCTAGCATAGTTGATTAAGTCATGCGAACTCTTATAGTGGTAGACTAGCAGATGTAGGGGAAAGTAGGTGTAACGGTATACCCGATCGTAAGGTGCTAGCGCTTCTGAAAGACTATGTCTCGGTCATCCGTTTCTCAAACACCATGTAGTGCGAGAATCCCAACGGAGGAGATCTAGTCTTGTGGGGAAAAGTGTGCAAACCTCCGCAGAGTGTATAAACTAATCATGATTAGCCGTGTCCCCGGTTATGGACGTCTTGAGTATCTAGTACTTGGATTATCATGTGAATATCATCATGTGACTTTAATTAATTTTGTTGGGTTATAATGATGATGCTTAATTGGGATTGAGAGTGTGTCTACACTCTCAATGTTTAACAACCACCTTGATAGTTAAAATAAAATGTATTCCTTTGCAGTAGGGAAAAATTGGCTTTTCGCAAAAACATATAACCATAGAGCTTTTCCACCAGCCATATATGCATGTAGTGATAGCCATTGTTCATCATTCTCTATGGTGTGAATTTGCCAGTACATTCAATGTACTGACCCTTGTGGCTGCAACGTCTCATGTTGCAGGACTTCTTACGACGAGTAAGTGATACGTTAGGGTTACGATTTCTACACTCAACTTTGCCGTTGGTGTTGATGGGAATCCACAACCTTGCTGTTACTTCCGCTATTTGGATTGAGGTAATAGTATTTATGTTACTTTTACATGTGATTAACCTCGTACTGTATGTGTCAGCATACTGATCCAGGGATGACACTTAAGCATAGAGACTTGATCCATTTGGGTCGGGTCGCTACAAGATGGTATCAGAGAACATGTTGACTGTAGGACGTGACCCCTAGAAACTGGCAAGCCCATAGGAAAGATTTTTCTCTACAACTTTCTTTTCAAAAGGATCTTTTACCTCTCTTCTCTTCCGAGCTTATTCAAATATACCCTTTTAGTGAGACCATACCCCTTTTCATTTTTTGACCACTCGAAGATTCGGCTGATGAGACCACTCCAAGAAGTACAAGATATGGGACCACTAAGACCACATCGGAATGAAGAGGATTTTACCGTATATTATAATGATGGAAACTACAACGGTTGAAGACTCCAAAGACAAGGGGAATTTGAAGGCCCTGTAGAATTTTCCAGATTTGTATGACCTAGGAAGGCACCCCTTATGGAACTTGGCAGACTAAGGAAGCCGTCAATACCTGAGATCAAGGTGTATCGGAGAAAGACCGAGCATGTAGAGTTAAAAACCTCAAAGTTTTTTCAAGAAAACCCTAAGGCAGGAGATATCAACTATGGAAGATAGCTCATGGCAATGACAAGGGCAGAAACACGGTTAACCGTGATGTCATCACCACTGATACTATGGTCAAGGAGCTGAGCTAAGCATGCATTTCTTCGGAAGGATTGGATGGTAGAAGGCTGATGGAGCATCTATCAGCAAAGGATGCAGTTTTAACCTTAGCTGGTGTATCACCAGGATCTGGAGAATTACATCAGGAATTTTAAGACGGACCCGCAGGAAGCCGTATTTTGACAAGGAAGCATTTTGTGAAGAACTTAGGTCCAAGAAGCTGAAGTAGCCAAGCTGGAGGAGCAAAACCTCAAGATACCGGAGATTTGTCAGGAAATGAAGTACAGTAGGACCATGGTTCATGCGAAGGATGTTGAAACCAGAAGTTTGCAACGCAACTCCAGAATATTAAAGGACGTCACGAGAGACTTTGTGTCAACAGAGTTGATATGGCAAAAGAACTTGAGAAAGACAAGCATGATCGGAAGAAGCCATTGGAGGCATGAACAAGGCTTGAAGAGTTTGGAGATGTTGAAGATTTATTGACCTTTAGAAGACCAAACCCCTGTTATATACCTACGTTAGATGCAACGTTTGTGAGCTATCATTTGTTTGATGTTTTTCCCGACAGCCACTAATAAAAACTGTCTTTTCAAAACATTTGTTTGTATTGTGTGTATCCCTCTCTATCTCTCTTATCTCACCCCAAACCCATGGACCCAATAAAGGATGAATGAAGATGAGCTTATATTTTCTGGACCGATGAGTCAATTGGAGACGGGCCAATGGATTCAGAACATGGAGGATCACATGAAGAATAACCCTATAGTCGGAAAGGATATGACCCAGCATGCTCTTCAGTGCTTTGAAAGAGGTGCTGCTACTTGGTGGAGGATGTACCAAACCATCAATGGATGGCAAGGAGTAACCACTTGGAAAGAATTTAAGTTGACTCTGCCAAAGTCTCGGCTTGTGTCCCAGAAGTTGAAGCCTTGTGGAAAGGATATGAAGAAACCTTGTGCATGCAAGATTTGTGGAGAAATAGGAAACACCCATAAAGAACACAAGGATGAATGCCCTAATTGTGAAGGAAGTCACCCAGTTGAAGAATGCCCAACTAGGCATATTACTTGTTTCTTGTGTGAAGGGACTACCCACTATCCTTCTCAGTGTCACATTTACCCCATGGTACAACGAACCATCCAGCAGAAGAAAGAAGTAATGAAAGGAGCCCTCATGGAAATTTTAGAAGAAGCTGTGATGAAGGAAGAGATGGAGGACACACCTAAAGAAGACCCGAGTAAACCCTGCACTAAGTCTTGCTATTCATGTGGAGAAGAAGGACACATCTCCCAAAATTGTTTGAATGGGGATCTAGTAGAATTCCCGACAGAGGAAGTACAATATGACCCACAGGAAATAGAAGCCCTGATTGGAATGGAAAGGTCCAGGAAGAGAAACCGATTGGAGCCCAGGAGGGACTTGAGTCATATCACCTGTTACAGGTGCAAGGAGTCAGGGCACTACCTTAATAGTTGCCCAAAAAGGAAACCTCGATACTTGTCAGAAGTAATATGTTTTAGTGGTAATGGAGCAGGGCACTTTGCCAGAGAATGCCCCAAGGAGAAGGAAACTTGTGCTAGATAGTTGAGTTTGCAACAAAAGAAATGGAGTAGTAGAAGTGAGAACATTTTCTTTTATATTGAGATGTTGAGTTGAGACATGTAATGGAAAAGCGAGAGATTGTAATCATTTAAGAATGAATAAAGTTAGCATCGTTGGTACTGATATGGATTTTATGAGTTGTTACTCTATGAAGAAGAATTTTGGACATTTTGAGGATATGAGAAATATGGTCTATGGAAGATTTGTGCATTTTAAGGGTGGTAGTATCCTGTAAGAACCGTTGACCCCTGGAAAAGATAAGGATACTCCACTGAGTGGATTTCGGACAAAATGAATACAAGTTTTGTCTCGATATGTGTGATACCCCAAGAGTGTGTGGGATGAAGTTGGAGACCTTTAGTTGTTTCGACCAAATGTGATCAAGGAGTCAGAAGAGAATGTTAAGTTTATTCGAGATAGACTGAAGGTAGCTCAGTCCAGGCAGAAGAGTTATGCAGACTCAAAAACTCAAGGAGGTAGTCTATAAAATTGGAGATAGAGCATGTCTTCGTGTGTCCCCTCTGCGAGGAGTTAAACGATTTGGAGTTAAGGGACAGTTAGCCCCGAGATTTTTAGGACCATACTAAGTTTCGGAGCGTATGGGAGAAGTGGCCAACAAGTTGGAGTCACCCAAAGGACTGTCAGGAGTTCATGATGTGTTTCACGTTTCCCAGTTGAAAAGTGCCATGCAGAGATGGCCAATATTCCCCTATAAGGATGCTTGGCCCTGGAAAGGATAATGATGTTCCACGAAGTGGAGTATGGACTTCATGAGTATAAATTTTATCTCGGAATGAGGGATATCCCACGAGGATGAAGAGATAAATTACTATTGGATATAAAGGAGGTATGATGTCGGAAATATGGATCAATGGAAACTCCATGATGAGTCTGAGTAATCGTGTCCTAGTTTGGTGCCAATAGAAGGAAGAAAGACATACAATTGGATGGATTTAAGAATACTAGGAAAGTTGGAAGTTGGAATAATGATCAGTTGCCCGATGATAAGTTCAAGGACTACAAGTGATAAGATGGGCCATAACCCACAGGCCCCAGGACCTACCAAGAAGCAACCACATTATTGCTGCAGGAAAAACCCTGGAGGAAGATACGACGTTTATCGGCAAACAATTTTATAGGAGTAATGCAAAACCTGAGAGTTGTGAAGGAGCGATAGTTGTTTGTTTGGCTTGCAGAATCTATGGATCCATCCGAACCTTGGTTCGACGACAAGAGAAAATTCTGCAATGCTTGTGAGGATGACCGAGTGTTAGAATGCGAGATTCGCTAAACCGTATACAAAGTAAAGATTTGGGTGCGGGGTGGATTGATCACCATACCGACTTACTCTTATTATTTGCCTTGCTATATGGGATGGTAAATCTGAGTGACTTACCTATAGTAGAGTGACGAGATCAAAACCCTGTTTAAACCTTAGAATGGTATAAGAATTTTCCCCCTTCTACAAGGCAGCTTTTGCCAACCGTAGGTTATACGGTGAGGATCAACCAGACCCATTTCCTGTAGGATAAACCATAATTGGATGACCGCCATGAGATATCGATAGTTGTTTAGTATTGGCGCCAGACCCGTCAGCTAAGAAGACCCAGTCTCCGGACAACCTTACCAAGAAAAAGGACAAAAGAATTGAGGAAAAGGTTATGATGTTACAAGAAGAGCCCAGAGAAGGAATTATCCTGAAGATTTGAGAAGACTGACACTGTCAAGAATAAGGATGAAGGGTATGAGTTTTTTTTGGTGGAACCGTAACCATGCTTCTAAGGGTGGTAGCACCCGAGACCCCGGAGATGATCAATGGATTTTGAGAAGACCCCCAAACCCAACCTATTTCTTTCTATCCTCTCCGAATCTCGAGGACAAGATTCATTTTAAGAGTGGTAGGATTGTAACATCCCAAATTTCTAAATTTTGGAATGTTATAATAAATAGATAGATTTGATTGTTTGCTTGTTTGTCGTGTGATTGATTGACTGAAAGTGAGTGAATTCGAAACTTTTTGAAAGTTAAATGATAGGGAATAAATGGACTTTCCTAAACTTTCATTTTGCTTTTATGATCCCCGTGAATTCAAATTCTTTTCATCACAAAACCCTATAGAGAAGATGACATGACTTCTTCCATTTATTTAAATGAAAAGGGGTGTTGAAAATATTTGAATTTCATTTGAAAATATTTCCAATTCTGAAACTTTATGCAACTCAATGATTTTCACAAGAGAAGATAAAATGACTTCTTCAAATTATATGAAATATGAGTTGGGAGTTTAAAAGGATCAAACTCAAAGTCCTTTTGTAAATTATTTTCAGTTTGAAGTTATTTGGGTTTTATTCAAATTATTTTTCTCCAAAAATAAAATATATGGAAAATAGGGTAACATCATTCCCTACATGAGAAAATTGGAGAGAAATAAATTTGAATAAATTTTGGTATTTTTAAAATGGTTTTTTAGTGGATTTTACTAGAGCAGAAGCACTCCTTGCTTTATTTGAATTTGTGTGTATTTTATTTTACTCTAGAAAAATGTTCAGCTTGTAGGAACTCTTTTTCTGAAAATTTTGATATATTATATGACTATATAATATTTTTGTTTATTTTGTTTTATTTATTTTAGTTTATCTAGATAAATGTTTTTTAAAAAAAACTTTCCCTCTACCGGCTGGGCCGTCCCAGCCGAAGCCAGGCTAAGGCCCAGCGCGCCATCCCGCTCGTCCCCAAGCTCCGCTCGGACTCCAGCCGGCGTACGCCGCCGTGGTCGAGGAGGACTCCTCCTCCAACCCCTCCTCCACGCCTCTGAGCCCACCCCCGCCATCCTATAAAGTCGCAGCCCCGGCCCCGCCTCGCCTCCTCTCGCTTCACGCCGCCGCCCTCGCAGATCGCCGCCGCCGCACTTCACGCCGCCGCTCGCCGCTAGCTGCACCGCCTGCGCCGCCTGACGCACCACCCCGGTGCCCTCGCAGATCGCCGCCGCTCGCCGCTGGCCGCAACGCCGCTGCTCGCCTCGCCAGAGTCCGCCGCCTCGCCGGAACCGCTGCCGGTTGTTTCCCAGCCGAACCGGTATAACCCTCCCCGGTCCGGTTTATTTTGGGTGTTCTTCGGTTTTTCTTTTAAAACCGGTTTTATATTTTAATTAGGTTAACTAGCAGACATTCATCTGTTAGTATGCGTAGCGAACGGTTTTCGTCATATATGTTTCTGTAGCGAACGTTCGTTCGATAGGGTTTTTCTTTTCTTTTTAATTTCGGTCAGGGACCTATCTGTGATGATTTTATTTACAGATCAACCCCTGGTTTTCAAACGACCACATCGTTTTACTCGTTTGTCCAAATTCAACGAAACCAACGCCCACTTCTTCGTTACGATCCCCTTTATCCAGTAAAACAACTTAAACATGTTTTCTGAAAATTTTAAAATTTGAATTAGAACAGATTTGTATTCAAACTTCGTTCAACCGTAACTTGAGTTTCGTAGCTCCGTTTGAGTTGATACTTTTTGCAAATTGAAGCTCTTGACATAAACTTTCTGATAAGGCCAAATTCATATAGTTTTGATACTGCTAGAAATTGTTTTATGTTGCAAGAGTTATTTGCTTGGTTTTGATGTTTTCCGAAGTGTCTTCTTCGTTCTTTCCGACTTTTTGAGCGATTGCTTATGTTTGGTTACTATTGCTTGCTTACGATAGATTGACCGGAGTGTGACGAGTAGAACTATCAAGAATTTTGAGTGCGAATCATCTTCATCAACATTGCAGGCAAGTTCACACTTTGATCATATCCCTTTCATACCCAGTTTTTATGCATTAGTTTCTCCCTCAAACATTGCATGAGTAGGATTGATAACATGTGGGTATTGGGAAGTAGTTGATGAGGTAGGAACCTATTACCCTGCATTCAAACCTTGGGAGTTACTATTACGTTATGCTTATATTGCCATGCTATGCTCATAGACGTGGATTGGGTTTAAGAGTATTCATGACAGATGTGAGATTGGTAATTAATGGTTTACTTAAGGTGGCAACCTTAACACACATCTGGGTGGATTGAGGCACCTGGGTATTCTAGTGATTGCCTGTTTAGGCACCTGGGTATTCCAACGATTGCCTGTTTTTCTTTATGGACCGCCACCCAGGCTCAAATGGATCATGAGATTATTCATGCTAGAAACTTCCGTGTGCATCCACAAGCTACTATGGGCTCTAGCATAGTTGATTAAGTCGTGCGAACTCTTACAGTGGTAGACTAGCAGATGTAGGGGAAAGTAGGTGTAACGGTATACCCGATCGTAAGGTGCTAGCGCTTCTGAAAGACTATGTCTCGGTCATCCGTTTCTCAAACACCATGTAGTGCGAGAATACCAACGGAGGAGATCGTGTCTTGTGGGGAAAAGTGCGCAAACCTCTGCAGAGTGTATAAACTAATCATGATTAGCCGTGTCCCCGGTTATGGACGTCTTGAGTATCTAGTACTTGGATTATCATGTGAATCTCATCATGTGACTTTAATTAATTTTGTTGGGTTATAATGGTGATGCTTAATTGGGATTGAGAGGGTGTCTACACTCTCAATGTTTAACAACCACCTTGATAGTTAAAATAAAATGTATTCCTTTGCAGTAGGGAAAAATTGGCTTTTCGCAAAAACATATAACCATAGAGCTTTTCCACCAGCCATATATGCATGTAGTGATAGCCATTGTTCATCATTCTCTATGGTGTGAATTTGCCAGTACATTCAATGTACTGACCCTTGTGGCCGCAACGTCTCATGTTGCAGGACTTCTTACGACGAGTAAGTGATATGTTAGGGTTACGATTTCTACACTCAACTTTGCCGTTGGTGTTGATGGGAAACCACAACCTTGTTGCTACTTCCGCTATTTGGATTGAGGTAATAGTATTTACATTACTTTTACAGGTGATTAACCTCTGTTATAAATCCTCGAGTACTGTGTGTCAGCATACCGATCCAGGGATGACACTGAAGCACAGAGACTTGATCCATTCGGGTCGGGTCGCTACACCGACACCAGTGTCTTCATCCCGGAGCCAGCTGAGGATGGCACTGAGGCGCCGCCGGAGTGGTTTGGGCTGAACTCGGAGGAGGGCAAAGACTCGGCCGAGGTGATCGACTCCAGCGATGAGGGAGAAGACGACGAGGAGGAGGAAGGCGAAGAGGAGGCGCCAAAGGTCGGAGCGGACGGCCAACCCCAACTCGATCGCGCCTCCAGCAACGAGCCGCGCCCAAACGAGCCGGCTTCCAATGAAGGGGACCAAGCAGGAACCAACCAGCCGACCGCTCGACCAGCCGGCGCCACCAACTCCACCACTCTGCCGATCCCTAGGCTGCCACTTTACTTTTTATTTTTCCCTATTTATTAGTCTCAACAAACTCTGTTAGCTTTGCACAATTCCACCCGCGGGGTGTACTTTGAAACTTATGTTGGATGTCGGCCAAGGGCCTTTGATGTGTAAATATTTTATCCGAGTTCTACTTTTCCTTGCCTTCTACTCTCTAAGCTTTTTCCTTTGCCGCCATCCCTTGGTTGTCGTCTTGCCAGCCGAACAGCCGCTCTGCGGACTGTGGCTAGGTCAAGTACTTAGCCACTTTGGGAAGGCAAGTACTTAGCCGTCTAGAGTTTCCTTGGCAAGTTAAGTAGAAGCCGGCCAGCCGGTTGCTCGGCAACCGGTTGGTAAGGTGAGAAGCTGACTTGGACTATGTAAATGCCTTAAGTCATTAACCATTTTTCATGCAGGCGCCCTTTTCACCTTGACTCCTGCCGACCGAATAGCTACTCAGCAGGTTGCGGCCTCTTGGCAGGAGAAAGCTAGGGTGCCGACACACTACTTGTCTGGCTGTAGGAAACATTTCATAGTATAAGGCGGCAAGTCCCCAGGTCGACTGGTCGAACCCGGTGCCAGGCAGATTAATGAAATGATACAAATGATAGACGTAACACTTGTCTTTTAGATAAAGAAGGGCAGTCCCCGAGCTCTACTCGGGGAACCCGGTGTGACGCCTCGAGACCGTTGCGCCAGGTGTCGTCCAATTATTCGCTGTTGTTTCCTTGTCATTTGCTTGCGTGTTGCATCTTGTCATGTCATCATGTGCATTGCATCATCATGCTTTAAAACTTGCATTCATCCGGATTCTCCGAGTTCTCTCCGTTGTCCGTTCTGAGCCCAACCACACTTGCACGCGCCCGCGGCATGTCCGAAATAGTATTTTATAAGTGGCCGGAAAATGTTCTCGGAATGGGATGAGAGTTGACGTGTAGTCTTAGTATAGTGTAGATAGACCGCCTGTCAAGTTTCATCGCATTCGTAGATCGTTTGATGCCCCAACGGATAACTATAGCGGCAGTATAGCCGGTCTAACGTCGGACGTTTTCGGTCTCCGGAAACAGTCGTCGGGCCTCCCTCTCTTCTCTTCTCTCAGCTCGAGACCGTCTACACAGCTCACTACCTACCGCCAGGTCCAACCTAACCTCTCTCGTCAGCCCGCAGCCCCCCTCACGCGCGTCCGAAAGTTGTCCCGGATCCGACCCGAGCAGTCGTCACCATTGTGTCCGGATCATCCCCAAGCATCTACAAAACGTCTCCGTTTTCTTATTTGGCCTCCCTAGCCTATTTTTCCTGACCGTCCGATTTTGATCGGAGGGACGAGATAGCCCCTAACCTTACCTACTCGTTATATATATTAGTCTAACGTGAGACCAAATCCCTAGTTTCTAGGGATCCCCTAGCTGCCGCCGCCACTCTTCCTGTCTCCTCCTCATCGGGATCTCACCCAACTAATCTCCTCTCTTTCACCAACTAGCCAATCCAGAGCATAGCCCCCTCCCTGCCTCGATTTGGATCGAGAGCCCGAGCCCCTGCAGCCACCAGAGGCCTCCCGTGCGCACCCCGCAGCCGCATGCCTCCTCTCCTGATGTCCTCCTCGCCGACGTCTCGCCACACCGGCTCCAGCCGCCTCTCTGGCGACCCTGCGCCGCTCCGTCGCGCCATCTCTCCCTCTCCATTCTCTTTTCTTTCCCGGTTCCATGCTTCTCCTCTCACATCTCGCTCCCTCTCACTGTTTTTCCTCGCAGGAGCCGCCATGGGGAACCACAAGCATCTCCGCCCAAGAACTCCTCCTTCCGCGCTGCCGTTTGCCCGGATCCGGCGCCGGCCGACTGGATCCACCCGCCTTTGCCGTTCTTGGCCCTGCCGGCGCCCCAAGTTCCTGTCCGCGCTGCGGTTCTCCGGCCATGAAGCCTCGGCCTCCCCTGCTTCTGTTCCGGGAGGAGGACGAGCGCTTCGCTCGCCAAGTCCCCTGCTTCGTTGACCGCGCCCCTCCACCTCGTTCGATCCCGCCAGCGTGGACAGCAACGCTATCGCCGGCCTCCTCTGCTTCCAGCTAGGTCGAAGCCCATGGTGGGCAGCAGATCCAGCGCCCCACCTTTTTTCCTTCCACTGTTGGGCGGGCCTCTGATCTGGCCCATTCATGTTTTTTTCCAGATCTACAATTTTCCTTTTTCCTGAGTTTACCTGTTTTACAGAATAACCCCTAAGCTCCATGCATATTATAACTCCCAAACCGTGCCTCACATGTAAATAACTTATATGTGAAAAATGCTTAAAATTGTGTCTAGTTTCATAATATGTCTTTCCCATCCATGTTTAAAATGTTTAAAAGGCTGTTTCTGTAATTTTTCTCCTATGCCATGTTAAAATGCTTTAATTCATAACTAAATAACCGTAACTCGGATTTTAATAATCTTTATATGTAAATGGGGTAGAATTTTCCCTAGTTTAACATGGTGGCATCATCTTGCATGTTTAATAACTCTAAAATTGTGTTTAGGGCAGATCAGTACCAAACCAATATGTGCATATGGGGATTTAACGGAATTGTTGTTCGTTGCTTCCGGCCTCATTTAAACTTGACTAGATAGGTAGTTTTATTTTTGCTTCACCCTCTTGCCATGCTAACAACATTTAATCTTGTTGGGTACATAAACGAGAGAGAACTAAATAAGTCATGTGGTGTTTTCTTCAATATGTAACTCCGTTGCATAAGGAGCTCCACTTAATTTGTAGGATTGTTTGTGCACTTTGCCATGCCATGCCTCATTATACCGGACATGCATCATACTTGTTTGCGCATCGTGCCATGCTTATGTGATGGTTGTTTACTATGTTGTTTGCTTTCTTTCCGTTGTTGCTTCTTCGGGTTGGTTCCAATAAAGTCGTGTTTGTGAGGACCAGTTCGACTCTGCCCGCTTATCTTCTTCTTGGACTTGTTCTTCTTCTTTGCGGGATTTCAGGCAAGATGACCATATCCTCGAAAACACTTCTATCTTTGATTGCTAGATGCTCGCTCTTTTGCTATGCCTATGCTACGATACCTACCACTTGCTTATCATGCCTCCCATATTGTTGAACCAAGCCTCTAACCCACCTTGTCCTAGCAAACCGTTGTTTGGCTATGTTACCACTTTGCTCAGCCCCTCTTATAGCGTTGTTAGTTGCAGGTGAATATTGAAGTTTGTTCCTTGTTGGAACAGGTTTACTTGTTGGGATATCACAATATCTCTTATTTAATTATGCATCTATATACTTGGTAAAGGGTGGAAGGCTCGGCCTTATGCCTGGTGTTTTGTTCCACTCTTCCCGCCCTAGTTTCCGTCATATCGGTGTTATGTTCCCGAATTTTGCGTTCCTTACGCGGTTAGGCTATTATGGGAACCCCTTAATAGTTCGCCTTGAATAAAACTCCTCCGGCAATGCCCAACCTTGGTTTTACCATTTGCCTCACCACCTACTACTTTTCCCTTGGGAGTCGCTCTCTCGAGGGTCATCATTATTTTAACCCCCCTGGGCCAGTGCTCCTCTGAGTGTTGGTCCGACCGAGTAGACTGCAGGGCCACCTCGGAGCAACGTGAGGTTTGGTTTTACTGGTAGGATGTCTCCTCTGAGTGTGCCCTGAGAACGAGATATGTGCAGCTCCTATCGGGATTTGTCAGCACATTCGGGCGGTGTTGCTGGACTTGTTTTACCATTGTCGAAATGTCTTGTAACTGGGATTCCGAGTCTGATCGGGTCTTCCCGCTAGAAGGAATATCCTTTGTTGACCGTGAGAGCTTGTCATGGGCTAAGTTGGGACACCCCTGCAGGGTTTTGAACTTTCGAAAGTCGTGCCCGCGGTTATGGGCATATGGGAATTTGTTAATGTCCGGTTGTAGATAACTTGAACCTTAACTTAATTAAAATGCATCAACCGCGTGTGTAACTGTGATGGTCTCTTTCCGGCGGAGTCCGGGAAGTGAACACGGTGTTGGAGTTATGTTTGGTGTAGGTTGTTCTAGGATCACTTCTTGATCATAGTTGTTCGACCGTGCTTTTGCCTTCTCTTCTCACTCTCATTTGCGTATGTTTAGCCACCATATATGCTAGTCGCTTGCTGCAGCCCACCTCATACCTTTTACCTTACCCATAATTCTAAATAGTCTTGATCGCGAGGGTGCGAGATTGCTGAGTCCCGTGACTCACAGATACTTCCAAAACCAGTTTGCAGGTGCCGATGTTACAGAGCAGGTGACGCAACCAAGCTCAAGGAGGAGCTTGTTGAAGATCTTGTCCTTTGTGTTGTTCCGTTCTAGTTGATCAGTAGTGGAGCCCAGTTGGGGTCGATCGGGGGACCTTGTCGCTTTTGGGGTTCTTCTTTTATTTTGGCTCCGTAGTCGGGCCCTGATTGTATTTGGATGATGTAATACTTTATTCATGTATTTGTGTGAAGTGGCGATTGTAAGCCAACTATGTATCTCTTTCCCTTATGTATTACATGGGTTGTGTGAAGATTACCTCACTTGCGACATTGCTTTCAATGCGGTTATGCCTCTAAGTCATGCTTCGACACGTGGGAGATATAGCCGCATCGAGGGCGTTACAAGTTGGTAATCAGAGCCTTCCCTGACCTTAGGAGCCCCCACTGCTTGATCATTTTTAGCAGCCGAGTTGAGTCTAGAAAAAATGTTTTGAGTCATTTAGGAATGATATATTGGAGAGTTTAGGAATTCTTTTTACTCCCCAGTCCCTTCATCGCTCTGGTAAGGCATCCTGACGTAGAGTTTTGACTCTTCTCTTCTCAAATTTCACTAAAAAAAATTACGATCACGCGGGTATCTTGGAATCGTTCCGATGGATTTGTGACGAGAACATTGTTCTTGGTGCCTCCTGTCATTTAGGGGTTGTGGCGGTGTCCCGGGGAGTTGAGCTCCAAGGTGTTGTCGTCAAAATTTTATCGTTGCAGTTCTGGAATACCTGAGTTTAGTTTCGCCGACATCGAAAATCTCTTTTATGCAGTTGTTGGTGAGATAACCTTGACGCCACCCAGTACAGGGGCGGGAGTTCGGGAGTATTGCCATAACTTGTATAACGGATGCTTTTCGAAGGTTAAGGTAGATGATTTCCGAAGGTTTCTTGGTTATGTGTTGAAGGATGGATACAGCTGGATGTAGGATTTGCTAGTTTTGGGTGAGATATTATGCTTCCCCTGTATCCCCAACACCTGATTGCATAACCGGAAAATTTCGGGAGTTTTATAAGTGGGAATTCAAGTAGCTCTTAGAATATCTTTCCGACAGATGTATGATATGAAATTGGGGTTCGACGTCTAGTGGTCCGCCTATTCACGGTTGGTTTTACAGTGGTCTCGTTGTGTCTTAAAGAGTCCTTGGCTATGCCGACTCGGGGACGCTTCGTATGTCATGTGCACTGCCTTGTACATGATGGTGTTGTACGATTGAGCCCGTGTAGGCCCCACCACGAAAACTTCGGACGAAATCTCTATCATATGTTTGTTCCAGCTTATTCTGCAAGCCAATCCTTTGTTTTTTTTCAGTTGTGGTATTCAAGTTGCTTCAATGTCAAGTGTTGATTCCATACCTTTTCTAAGCGGTCTTCTCATATTTCTATGTCTATACTAATCCTTCTCAATCATCGAGTCAGTCAGGTCAATCCTTCTCAACCGGTGTGTTTCTCTTCAAGTGGATCCGGTCATTTCAACATTAGCAAGATCAATTCTCAGTTCTTCTCAACGGTGTTGTCTTCATCCGTTCCAAGTTGACTTTGTTTTCCCACCCTCCCACCCTTTTTCTTCAAGGACTCAAATTTCTTAATCAAGTATCCATTTTATTCATGTGAATTTTCTCCATTCCTTTTCGTCAATGTTCTTACCCGGTGGTTTCCATGAAGATGTTCTACTAGTTCATCATTATTCATTCTTTTTTCTTCTCCGGTGGATCTAATTCAAATTTTGTTGATCATATTCTTTCCTCGTTTCAAATACTTTCTCTTGTCGGTGCTCCTCATTTTCATCCACTTCTCGCTATTCAATTGTTCCGGAGTGCTCAAGATATCTCGGAGATTCGTGTTTCCACTCTGCATTCGTTCAAACTCTTTCGAGGTTGTTATCTCATTCTAGCCATTTAATTCAACCAGTGCATTCTCTCTTTTAAATTGTTCTACGGTGTTTGTTTTGAGTGGGCCCTAACCCACAGGTCTTTTCCCAGGATCTTACCTGACTCTTCTTATTTTCCCAGAGCTATTCCCAAATTCTTTTTGAAGTTTAACGTAAGAATGAGTTATCATCAGTCAAATGCTTTTCTCCAAGATCATTCTTTTCTTTCATTGTTGGTTCAACCTTTCTAATTTTCCATCCCGGAGTATCTCAACAATTTAGTGGTGTTTCTCATCGTCATTCTCAGAATTTGGAAGACCGAAGAAGATTCTTCTTTCAATCTTGCTCTTTTCTCTTCAAGATTCGAGATTCTAGCTTTATGCCATTCTCTCATAATTATTTTCGGTTGTGAGAATTCTTTTCACCCTTCCAGAGCAATTCAGGAGTATTTTCAGTTTGATTATCCAGATCCCATCATCTCAAAGTTATTCGTTCTCAGCCTTTCAGCTATCATTCTCCAAATCTTACCGGTGCATCATTCAATATTCTCTAATAAGTTCGTGATCCCTTCGTTCACTTGTATCTAAATTCTCTCAAGCATCTTGGTTTGTTTACAAATTCTTCCCAATGTTTTCTTTATCCTTACTTCAATCATTTTCAATTCTTACGGTGGTTCGTTCAAGACTTCTCGTCATTCGTTTATCATATCCATTCTTTCGTTGTTTCATCCTACCGGTGGTTCGTGGAAGACCTTCTCAAGTTTACGCTATATCTATCTTAATCCTTTCTACGAGAATAAGTAATATGCCAAATCCATTGCTTGTCATCAATTTAATTGGTGAAGGATATGCATAACATAATTCTTATTATTGTTTCATCCTAATGATTAATTCCTTATTCCGAAGGTTCTTCAAATTCTCGATTCAAGTTGTCCATCTTTCTTTTCCGGAGTTCCAAGTTTCCACTCTATCTCGTCGAAAAGCTTCATCTAAATCATTACAAGTCTTCACCTTGTGTTTCCGACTTCTCTTTATTTTGTTAT
The DNA here is from genome assembly GCF_018294505.1 of Triticum aestivum. Lineage (NCBI taxonomy): Eukaryota > Viridiplantae > Streptophyta > Magnoliopsida > Poales > Poaceae > Triticum > Triticum aestivum. The sequence continues at coordinate 224,859,427 of NC_057812.1, read as the reverse complement.
TCTTTTGTTACTGGAGTTCTTCATGGAGGTTCTACATGTTGGTTCATCAAGGATTTAATTCCTTCTCGAAGTGTTCTTTGAGATTCTTTTCAGAGGAACTCAAGCATTCTTCATCTTGCAATCCTGAGTGCAATTCTTTCTTCCGTATCATTGGAGGTGGTATTATGTCATTCTTGATAATTTGAATTCATGTTTCATGATTCACATGTTCTCAAGAATGAGGTATTTTATATCCATCAACCTCTTCATTGGAGTTATCTTGTGTCATGTTTCTCCTAAAGCCTTCTCTAAGGATTGTTGCTATTTATGGTGCTTATAAATGACCCAAGTTCTTCATTTATCCTCCCAGTGAAATAAGTTCTCGTCTCCTTGTTGATATCAATCCAATCTATTGTTTTTCATTAGTGGCAGAATTTCACCTCATAGTTTTGAGATGTTCTCCATAAGCCCACTACAAGCTTACTCTTTTCGTTGTTGGTTTTTCAAACAACTCCATTCGAACCTTCTCCTAAAGATGCTTTTGCAAGCTCATTTAAGGTAGAAGATGTTGTTTTCTCCTCCATTCATTCCATTCCATTTCTCTCTTTTCTTCCGGAGGCATTGTGTTGTTGTTTTTTTCAACCTTTCTTCTTGTTCTTGTCAAGATCAAGTTCTTTTCATCTTATCAAGTTTCATATCTCTTTCTACCAGAGTGTTGTCTGAATTTGTTCTTCCTTGACCCTCTTTTCTAACAGAGTGTTTTTCAACTTCGTGCATCTCCGTTGTATTCTTTTTCTCGAAATGGCTTAACCTCTCAAGGTTCTTTGGTTTCACTCGTTTGTCAAAGGAGTAACTTAGTTTTACCTCTTCTCTTTCTCTTCTGTTTTTCCCTCCGGTGCCATTCTAGATCTCGGGACGAGATCCTCTCGTAGTGGTGGAGTGTTGTGACACCCCGAGACCGTTGCGCCAGGTGTCGTCCAGTTATTCGCTGTTGTTGCCTTGTCATTTGCTTGCGTGTTGCATCTTGTCATGTCATCATGTGCATTGCATCATCATGTTTTAAAACTTGCATTCGTCCGGATTCTCCGAGTTCTCTCCGTTGTCCGTTCTGAGCCCAACCACACTTGCACGCGCCCGCGGCATGTCCGAAATAGTATTTTATAAGTGGCCATAAAATGTTCTCGGAATGGGATGAGAGTTGACGTGTGGTCTTAGTATAGTGTAGATAGACCGTCTGTCAAGTTTCATCGCATTCGGAAATCGTTTGATGCCCCAACGGATAACTATAGCGGCAGTATAGCCGGTCTAACGTCGGACGTTTTCAGTCTCCGGAAACAGTCGCCGGGCCTCCCTCTCTTCTCTTCTCTCAGCTCAAGACCATCTACACAGCTCACTACCTACCGCCAGGTCCAACCTAACCTCTCCCGTCAGCCCAAAGCCCCCCTCGCGCGCGTCCGAAAGTTGTCCCGGATCCGACCCGAGCAGTCATCACCGTTGTGTCCGGATCATCCCCAAACATCTACAAAACGTCTCCATTTTCTTATTTGGCCTCCCTAGCCTATTTTTCCTGACTGTCCAATTTTGATCGGAGGGACAAGATAGCCCCTAACCTTACCTACTCGTTATATATATTAGTCTAACGTGAGACCAAATCCCTAGTTTCTAGGGATCCCCTAGCTGCCGCCGCCACTCTTCTTGTCTCCTCCTCATCAGGATCTCACCCAGCTAATCTCCTCTCTTTCACCAACTAGCCAATCCAGAGCATAGCCCCCTCCCTGCCTCTATTTGGATCGAGAGCCCGAGCCCCTGCAGCCACCAGAGGCCTCCCGTGTGCACCCCGCAGCCGCATGCCTCCTCGCCTGAAGTCCTCCTCGCCGACGTCTCGTTACACCGGCTCCAGCCGCCTCTCTGGCGACCCCGCGCCGCTCCGTCGCACCATCTCTCCCTCTCCATTCTCTTTTCTTTCCCAGTTCCATGCTTCTCCTCTCACATCTTGCACCCTCTCGCCGTTTTTCCTCGCAGGACCCGCCATGGGGAACCACAAGCAGCTCCGCCCAAGAACTCCTCCTTCCGCACTGCTGTTTGCTCGGATCCGGCGCCGGATGACCGGATCCACCCGCCTTTGCCGTTCTTGGCCCTACCGGCGCCCCAAGTTCCCGCCGCGCTGCCGTTCTCCGGCCATGAAGCCTCGGCCTCCCCTACTTCTGTTCCAGGAGGAGGACAAGCGCTTCGCTCGCCAAGTCCCCTGCTTCGTTGACCGCTCCCCTCGACCTCGTTCGATCCTGCCAGCGTGGATAGGCGCCAAGGCTCAGCACCGCCCCAGCTTCATCCATCCTAGCTCACGACCCGGGTCCCAGCAACGCTATCGCCAGCCTCCTCTGCTTCCAGCTACGTCATTGTCAAGTAGCAGAAGGCTCCAAAAGGTGTGATGAAGGCGGTATTCAGTCTGTCGGCCGGGTTCAGCTTGATCTGGTGATACCCTAAGTATGCATCCAAGAAACTCAGCAGCTCGCATCCGGCTGTGGAGTCTATCACTTGGTCAATTCTTGGCAAAGTAAACGGGCCTTTGAGGCAGGCTTTGTTGAGGCTGGTGTAATCAATACACATGCGCCACTGCTTGTTTTTCTTTAGCACAAGGACTGGGTTGGCCAGCCATTCTGGAAAGAACACTTCCATGATGAAGCCGGCCGCCAGCAGCCGGGCTATCTCTTCTCCAACGACTCTTCTTTTCTCTTCTGACAGGCGGTGCAAGGGTTGCCTGACTGGCTTGGCATCAGACCGGACATGTAACTTCTGCTCGGTGAAATCCGTCGGAACACCCAGCATGTCTTTAGGTGACCATGCAAAGATGTCCCGATTCTCATGGAGGAAATTGACGAGCTCGCCTTCCTATTTGCTGTCGAGGTTTGCACCTATGACAACGTACCTCTCCGGGTGCTCCGGGTCCAAGGGTATCTTCTTTGTCTCCTTGGCCGGCTTGAACGAGCCCTCGGCTTCCGACTCCTTGGGGTTGGGCGACATCTCCGGCTGCTTGCCTGCCATCGCCGCAACTCGGTCGAGGAACCGCTTCTCGGCCGCGGTCATAAGGGACTCAGCCAGCCGGCTGCTATCTGCTGCGCAAGCGGACGACTTCTTGTAGTCCCCTGCTATGGTCAGAATTCCCTTGGAACTCGGCATCTTCATCTTGAGGTAAGCATAGTGGGGGACCGCCATGAACTTGGCCAGAGCAGGCCGGCCAAGCAGTGCATGGTATGTGCTCTCAAGGTCCACCACCTCAAACCAGACCGGCTCTCGGCGAAAGTGATCTTTGTCTCTAAAGAGGACGTCTATCTGGATCTTGCCGATTGGCGAGCAGGAAAGGCCAGGAACTATACCATGAAAAATGGTCGGCTAGGCTAAAGCTGTCTTTGTTTGATTCCTAACTTATCCATGGTATCCTTGTACAGGATCTTGATGCTACTGCCGCCATCTATCAGAACTCTAGAAAAGCGAGCAGGTCGCATATCAGTGGCAAAGGTGGCATCTAGGACCAGGGCGTAGGAACCGGGATTGGGCATCACCTCCGGGTGGTCGGCTCTGCTCTAGTTGATGGGCTTCTCGGACCAATGCATGAACTCGAGGGTCTCTGATGCTACTGCATTCACTTCTTGTTGTCATTGCCGTCTGCTATGCTTGTCGTTAGCCACGCTGGTGAACACGACATAAGCTCCATGCTCTTGAGGATACTCGTCTTGTATGGCTCCGAATGGTCAAATCACCGGCTGCTGGGGGGAGGAGGTGGCGGCTGCCCAGCAGGCGGAGGAGGCAGAAGGCCATCTCCCTTGGCGATCCTGGTGAGCCAATGGCACTTCCGAGTGGTGTGGTTTGATGGCTTCGCGCCACTGTGGAACTTGCAGGGTGCATCTAGAGTCTTCTCATACGAAAAAGCAGGCAGCCAATTGGACTTGCCGCCCTTCTGGCGCTTGGATGGAGGCGGCCCTTCCGGCTGCTGGTCGTCGACTTTCGCCACCTGCCGGCTTGCGGAAGCCGGCTGCATGGCCTTGCGCTTGCCGTCGCTTGGTTGATGGCGGCGACTGGCATCGCCAGCCGGGGTTCGGGGAGCCTGAGGGGCCACTTTGCCAGATGCATCAACTTGGATTTCTGCCTTCATGGAGGAGTCGGCCGTGGCATATTTATCGGCTATGATTAGCAGCTCGTCGAGGGTCGCCGGCTCATCGCAGAGAAGCCGGTGCTTGAGGAGGGTGCCCTCCCGGCACCCAGCGGTGAAGTACTCGATGGCCTGCACCTCGTGCACGCCTTCGCAAGAGTTGCGGAGCTCGGCCCAGCGCGTGAGGTAGTCGCGAGCCGACTCACTGGGGCCTTGTACGCATAAGGAGAGCTGGTGAGGTTTGGGCGGCCGCTTGTACGTGCTGGTGAAGTTGCGCATGAAAGCTTCGGTGAAGTCGACCCAACTGTTGATGCTGCGGGGCTTCAGGCTATTCAGCCATGTCCGGGTCGTGCCCTGGAGCATGAGCGGAGCGTACTTCACAGCAACGCGGTTGTTGCCATTCGCGATGCTGACGACTGTGGAGTAGTCGACCAGCCAGTCCTCCGGCTTCACGGAGCCGGTGTACTTGGCGTATCTCTTGGGAGCGTGAACCCTTTGGGGAAGGGCTCATCTCGAATGTGGGGGCCGAAACAAGGCGGACCCAGCTCATCTTCCTCTTCTAGCGCCAGGCATCGGTGAAGACGGTCGATCCGGAGGCGGGCATCATTCTCTCCGACTCCCTCTCGGCGGCCAAGGCGGTCACCGAGTGTCGGGTGTTCAACAGGCAGCGGGGAGACGCGCCTTTCCCTGCGAGGGGGAGGAGGCGGACAGTCATCCCGTCGTTCCAGTGCTCTTGGGCGGCCGTCTTGGTCGCGTTCAATGGTGATGCGAGTCCGGCTGCGGCTGGCAGCCGGCTCCTTGTCTCTTCTTCCACGGACGCCACCAGTCGGCGTCCGAGATGTTGCGCCTTGATCTCGGCAGGGAGGCAGATCGTCGTTTTGCCGGTGTGGTGCCTCAGTGCGGCAAGCGGCCTCGTGCTGCTCAGCAGCCATGTCGAGGAGTTGTTGGACGCGCTCCGCCATCTGGCGACGCTCGTCGCCCTCGAACTTGTCCAACTCTTCTGCCGCCGCCTGGGCAGCTCGGATATTTTCCGCAGGCGAGGCATAGACGGGGAGATCTGCCCCGAACAGGTTGGCGATGGCCACGCCATGCTGCCGGACCGCGCCAAGGTGGTTGGGCCCACCGGGAGCCGGCGTGCCGCCCACAGCGTGGTCCATCTCAAGTTGGTAGGCCTCCGAGAGGCGTCTCATGCTGACCAGCTTCCTGGCGCCCTTGATGAGCTGGATGCGGCGTGCTTCCAGCCTCTCGGCGTCGGCGTCTTCTGGGATGGGCGCCGTCAGGTCTTGGTGTGACGCATCGAGCGGGTCGTGAGCTCCCTCGCCGGAGTGCCCGCTGTGGCCAATGACTAGCACCTCCGTGACAACGCTTTCGTCGCTCTCCGCGCGAGGAAGCGGCTCCTCGTAGACCACCACATGGGAGGGGAAAACGTGTCGAGTGAAGCTGTGTCAGAGTCGACCAACATCGGGTCAGTGGAGCCAACCGACTCCAAGTCAGCAGAAGGCTCGCTGGCGACATGGAGTTGATCGAGGAGGCCCACGAGGCGGCCTTCGGGGCGATCGGTGCCTGCATCGGATGCGGGCTTGTCAGAGAGGCTAATCTCGCCAACAAGATCGGCGAGGCAGCTCGCTGCGCAGGCGATCTCCGCACAGTGTTGTGCCTCGGCGCAGACGCCGTCCGGCGTGCCGGGCTTGCTGCGCTCGCCAGGAAGGAACAGAGTTCCCGTCTAGAACAGGTATCCGGGAGACGGTGCACCTCGCCCCAAGGTGGGCGACAAATGTTGGGGGTTGGGTGTGAAATATGCCAAAGGATGGCTTATCATGGTGGGAGCGATTAGAACGTCGCCGGTGCCTGGAAGCGGGATGCAGCGTAGACACGAACGCCGGCATACTTAACCCAGGTTCGGGGCTCTCCTAGGAGATAACACCCCTAGTCCTGCTCTATGGGGCCTCCGCATGATCACTAAGACACAAGTGGTACAATGGTGCTCCTCGAGTTGTTTGCTAGAGGTGGGAGAGGGCAAGGTTGGCTCTCTACTCCTCTAGGTCTAAGTCTAGTCCTAACAGGTTCGGAACCCTTTGCATGGGTGCCCTGGGGGGTTTATATAGACCTACCCCCCAGGGGTACAATGGTAATCCAGCCGGGCGTAGGGCCTGGCTGTTAGTCTCTTTGTCCACCGGCTTCTAAGCCGGCTGCTGGGCCCCCCCGCCTGGTGGGCCCCGCCGACTTGTCAGGTACGGGGCCGACAGGCCGCCTCCGCCGCTCTCGGGTCTTGTCGGCTGCTGAGCACTGTACCCGTGACACTAATGACAGAGGCTTGGTCAGGGGATCGTGGCTACAGCTCTGCCGCCTGGAGGGCGATTACTGTAGCGACTCTGCGTCTCTTCTGGTTAGTGGCGCGTGGGACCCGAGGAAGGGGCGGGCCGACTGCTAGGGGCCGACCTCCCTTGGGTCCGACTGGTCGGGCTCTAGCCGTCTTCCGGGCTCTCGCTGATTGGTGGGGCCCGTCTTCCTTGGATCGTACCGATAGGCCGTCGTGCGAGCAGGGCTCCGCCTGCTTGTGGTGATATCAGGAATGGCGTGGCAATAGTGCCGCGCCGGGCGGAGATCTCCGCCGGTACGGTGCACTGTGGCCACGCCCGTCCCTGGATCGGGGGGAGGATGGTCTACACTTTAACCACCCCCTGTCTTGTCTTTCTTGATGAGGGTGCGGGCTTTGTTGGCACCGTGGGCCGACTGCTAGGGGTCGGCTTCTCTAGAAGCCGCCAACTAGGAGTCGGCTGGTCTCGAACTCGGCCGTCTACGGACAGCTGGCCACCAGAAGGCGGCACTTCATATTAGTGCCTTGAGGGGCGCAGCCAGCCCTGATGTCTTGAAAGGTTCTGGTGTGACGCCCGGGTATTTGAGCTACAGTAAACCTTTGTTAATGATGCCACGTCACGATGGATATTGTTGCTAATCTCGTGTTAGTTCGGAACTGATTCAAATTCAAATTCAAAATCGAGTCAAACGTTAAAACTAAAATGTTCAAAATGGGACAAATAAATCCTAAGTCCAAATGGTGGAGGAACCACATTTTAGTAAAAAGATTTAAAGCACTAAAATGATTTAAACAGTAGCTAAACAACTATTTAAACGACTTTGGTATTTTATAAAATACTAGACTATTTTCATCAGGGTAAAACTTTTTATAGTAGTGGGTTGTTCTGGAACATTATTTTAGGGGCTATAGATATATTTGTCTAAAATTAAAATTAAGGTGTAACTAAAATAAAACAAAAAAAGAAAAATAAGAAAATGTAAAAAAAGAGAAAGGAATAAAACAACCCCCCCCACTGGGCCACTCGGCCAAGCTGCTAGCTAGGCCAAACCCCAGGC